>NC_092355.1:59402197-59523230 GCF_963676685.1 Mytilus edulis | reverse complement strand
GTGGTTTTTTATTCCAAAAAATCAACAACTACCATTTTTGGGGTTCTACTTTAACAAAACAACGGGCGTATGACATTTGCACCAATTTTTAAAATTTTCATTCTTTCATTTGCGCCGATTTCATTTTTTCATTTGCGCCAATTTTATATTTGCTCCTAATTGGATTTACAGGTAAGAGAATACTTGTACATGTACTATACCGTGAATTCTTTAACCATCAACGGCCATACACATAAGTACGTAAGCCAGACAAAGAAAAGATGGACTTTGTTATTGACAATTACAACAAATATAAAAGAGACGAAATCACAAGAAAGAAATATATTACATGTGTTGCCTATAAATACTCAGCAAGAACAGATTTATGATTTTAATGTATTCCGTTTTTTATGGATTTGAATGCTGTAAATAGATTTTCAATTCGTCATTTTAGTATAAATCAGAGTGCTTTTATTTCAGGTTTTTACTTCTTGATTTTAAAGTATGGGAATATAGTGTACAACTGGATGACGGAGGAGGTCTATAATGATAAATGAAAAATAACATGACTTGGATGGAGAGTTGCCTCGTTTGCACTCATCCCACATATTATATATCTATTCACCTGTAATTAACCTGTAAAAAATCGGCGCAAATGAAAACAAAAATCGGCACAAGTGAAATGCAGATCGGCGCAAATGCAAAACGCCGAAAACAACATTATTTATATTTCATAAAACAAGATTTGTAGAAAATAGTGTATTAAAATGTTCACAACACAAGTGTTACCCAATTAACAAGTTATTTATTCTAAAATGATTATAGACAAAATTTACAAATAACTACTTCAATAACTCATAGATATATGATCCTCAAACAAGAAACATTTTGTTTTACCTAAATAAATAAATCATCAATCAACATTATAAATAAATTATATATATATACAGTCAGAGACACATGTGTATATATGTCTCTGATAAAGTCAGCAATTTTTCCCACTATCTTACTAAAATAGCATGCAGTATTTCCTTATATACATACTTAGTGTCAAAAGAAATGCAACACTAGGAATTTTGAAGTCTTGAAGTTTTTTGGTATTTTTTAATTTAGAGGCAAATTCAAATCAGTAATATTCATTTCTATATTTCACAGATAATAATATTATTTAACTAATTTTCTGTTAATTTGTTTTGATTATCTTCCATGGAAAAAATAGTGAAAAATTCAAAAATAAATATTTTTATTTTACTACAAATGGTAGTCAAGAATTGACTCAATATTTGTATTAAGGATGTCTGCTGGTCATGTTTTTGAATTCTTGTCATATTTTCGATTTTCTCAGGTTTTATCCATCCAAATGTATTAAATTTTTTTTTACACGACACCCCACTTTTGTCTTCATAAATCTGTTCAATAGATCATTTCAGATTAAGTGATCCGGCGGCATGAAATGCTTGTTATTTTTTCTTGGTTTAAAGGGTAAAAAACAATTTCAATGTTAACAAATAGTAAAGTCTGAAGAAAACCCTTTTCCCGCCATTTTCTAAATGTCTCGTATTTTGAAAACTACACACGAGACTAATGATTTTATTACTTTATTTTGTTTAAATATCAAAGTTGTTTTCATTTTAAGCAACCACATGAAATCCTTGTTATTTTAAATTAGAGCAGCAGACATCCTTAATAAATGTTTTAGTATCAATACTCATCAGTAAAATACTGAAACCCAGTGAAGATTTGTTGCATTTCTTTTGATATGTAGTATAAATAAAAGTACACTGAATCTCTAAACATATCAAACTTTGCTTCCAAAATTAAACATAAACTGGAATGAAACTGTATAAGATTTTCTATATGGTTTTTGTATGTGTACTTTTACATTCATAAGGTCTCTCTCATGCAAAAAAATCAGTGAACATGCAATAAAAATGAATACAGATGGAAAGGTACATAACTCTAGTCAAACTTTATCATTTATGGGATTGCTTCTCATGGATTGTGCAATGCGAACCTTTGTGTGTCATTTCATATAAATCTGTCAATCTCTGATTTGACAAAACAAATATCATAAAACAGTCATATTGATATTGGCATCAGGATAAATTAAGGAAGGTTTTGATATGAACTTTTATTTCTATGTTGGTCATCAAAAATTTTGGATTGACTGACCAATGAGCATGATGAGCTCTTAAATTCCGGACATTCCCCTTTTGACTGTCTACTGAAAATTTTATGCTTTAGATATTTAAAACTGCTTAAAGATATATCATAGTATCGTTTATGGTGCCTTATAAGCTTTTAGTCTGCATTTTCAGTTTTTTTATTAATGGATCCAGCAATTTGAAAAAGAAATTTGAAAAATTTATAAAAGCATACCAAAAAGATTAAAAGTATATGCTTTGACCATATTATACATTCACAGAGCAGTCCCAAATCCAAGTCAACATCTGTTCTTCCTTATAACTGTCAATAAGATTAATGACAAAAAAATCTCTCACCATACTTTGAATACATTTTCAAGATATAATATATAGGAAAAAACAGAGAGATTAATAAAGTTGTGTATTAAATGCATGTATAATCCATGCAACATGTATACAGGTAGCTGTACATTTCAACATATTTCACAAATGTAACTTGTTACATGTACATAACATAACAGGCTTTGGATACAATGTACGAGCACCTTGCTATTATTTCAAACGTGGTTCACCACAATAAATGCATGCATTCAATATACCATTACTGTACAAGTAATAGTTAAGTATTATTCTTTACTTTATAATTATTCTTATTACTGTATTATTCTTTACTTTGATTTTCATATACATCACATCCTATTAACCAACAGGCAACTTTATTTTCGCAAGTGATTTATTGATGAACATGTTTTAATGTGATATTTTCATACATTTGTGCATCATGATTATGTAGAATTTGTCATGTTATGGGTATATCTTTACAGTTCAAAATTTGGACCTGAAACTGGTCAAATGCTTGTTTTCCCTTAAACTAAAATACTATAAAGACAATGATGCTCCTCAAAAACTGTTTAGAGAGATTATCTCCCCTTTTCCATTTTCTGTAAATCAATGTTTATTTGCCATTTATAACATTTGTATTTCAGAGAGGTTATCTCCCCTTTTCCATTTTCTGTAAATCAATGTTTATTTGCCATTTTTAACATTTGTATTTCTTAATATTACTTTTTTGATGAATATTCCATTTATAAAAAAAGTTTGATATCTATTGTTTTTTACCATTTATTATTTAACGTACACATAATTACAGGGATAGTATAAGCTTAGGTTATATGGGGTTATTTCAAAGTCAATTTCAGGCCCAAATTGGCTGAACTGTAGCAGTGAACTATAATAACAGAGAAATATGAAAGAAAGGCAACTAAAGATGTCTTCATTTGGACAACAAGCTTGCTGCTAAAAAAATTATTCCAAATTCAAAAATACTTCTTTTGAATTTGTATCAAGTTAAAAAATTTCAGAAAAATAAAATTTATGCTTATGAAAAATTTAAAATATAATTTGATAGCATACTAATTTATTGCTATAAACTTTGCATCGATAGAATGAATTTACTTTTGAGCATTTTGAAAAGCATGAGTAATCCTAAACAAAGACATAACTATAATCTAAGTGATAATTCTTGGATATATATAACCTAACTCTAGTCACGCCTTGTCATGTTTCTGTGATAACTGTTTATAGTTAGGTCAAAAGGCAGTTTAATTATATTTGCCATATAGCCTTTCAAAAGTCTTAGTTATAGTTAATCCAAAAGCAGTTCAATTATCTTTGACTTAGCCTATCAAAAGCCATGATAGTTATAGTAAGTCCACAGGCAGTTTAATGTCAGTTATCTTTGCCAAAGCCTATCAAAAGCTAAAACATGTTTTGATTTTGTCTTTTTTATCAAAATAACAAATGTCTAGGCAACCTCCTGAGAGGTTTTTAAATTATTTTAAAATTTAAAAAAAAAAATTGAAATTTCTGACACAATATTTTACCTTGTTTAAAGATGTCAGATAGTTACTATGGCAAACAAAATTATCTTTAGTTTTGGCATTGAATACATTTTTACGTGAACTAAAAGCCAAATTCAGACATTCTACCATTCTTCCAGTATTTCTAAAGACAGTTTGAGGTTATATTAAGTATAAAGCATTAAATTAATTGATTACGATCTAATTTGAAATATATTTTTTTTTTATTTTATTTTAACTTAAATACTGTCATGACTGCATGAAAATTGTTCTACACCTAGACTACAAATATTTAATGTAAATTTGTATATACAAAATTAATATGCCCACTACTATGTAATCCTTAACAACTTACAAATACAAGTTCATGAAATAGTACTTTGAGGCAGAAAATTGTACTTTAGGTGGTCACAAGAATACCCGAACAAAGACCACTAATCTATGGGGAAAAAGACTGGCAAGTCTTGTTAATTCAGATTAGAGGATAAAGCCAGAATACCAGGAGAGAACTGCTAACTAAATTATCTATGGAAGAAAAACTTGTTATCCTTGTCAAAAAAGATTCAAAACAAAGACACCTCTTCATTTGCAAATTAAACAGACCAGTGAATATTGAAATGTCCCCTTTTTAACTGAGAAAATCATAAATGTAAATATTGTAAATTATTTATATAGTGTTGGGAAATAAACAAAGTCATGTCAACTTAACAGATAGGGGATTAAATGGTTTTAAAAACAAACTATTGTTGAATTTCTTTCTTTCCAAACAAATCAAATCTAAAATTCATTTTAATCATAATTTTGTGAAGGACTCATATAAATTAGAGAATGTGAAAAAATAATGAAAAAAATGAAAATACAGAGAAATATTAAGAATTAAGCAATTAAAAGATTTGATGTAAACTAATTAAATAAGTGCAAGTCTTCTATTTAAAATGTTTTTAATACTAAATAGTATCATTTACTTTTTCTTACCAAAAAATGAAAATTATGTCATGCCACTGGTTTAATAACAGTTGCAAATATGGTTAAATTTAAATTTCAATAACTGAAACATCATTATTATACAGGACCAAAAACAAATCTGCTAAACTATCTGAAACAAAGAGAGTAGTATATTTATATTCAAATATAATACAAAATGCAAAGAAAATAATGAAATGAAAAAGCGCAAGCAAAGGGGGGGATAATTTGAGCAGACATGACAAAAACGTTGACTAGAGTTTAAGTACCTTGACAGATGAAGCATGAAGGTAGCAACAGCATTGAAAGGTCAAAGTAGAAATTCACCAGGTTGTCGGTCGTAGCCCTTGTTAGCATAATACGGGTAACCAGGTATAGGACTGGTTCCCTCATCAGGTTTCTCTCTCAGCATCTGATACCGAATGTGGCTAAGACGATTGCAGGATAAAAACATCTGTAGGACTACACAAATGGCAGAGGCGAGAGAGCACATGGCTGAAGCTGCTGCGAAGTAGAATCCCCAGTTTAATTCCACCTTTGGATAGGCCTCTAAGACTTTGTAGTAACCAAAGCGGTTTGGGATGGAATCTTTGACTGGTAGGTCCTGCCACATGGCCTGGTCGTTTACAAGCACTTGAATCACACAAAGTATAACTCCTAAAACTTGACATAAAGCTGAAAGAAAAGTCATTCAAATTTATATGTTTAAATCAAGCTATTCTTTCAGGAGTCTTTTACATTGAGGCTTAGGGAGCTACCATTTGATTTTTATGGGAAGGCTAGGATGAAATTTGAAAAAATAGGCAGGACAGGAACTTTGAGTAAAAAAAAAGGCAGGATGAGACACTTGCAAAAAAAAAAGTTAGGATAAACTAAAAAAAGAAAATGCAGAACCGAATAGAGCGAAAAATAAAAAGGCAGGACAGAGATTACAACTAAAAAAAAAATGCAGGACAAAATTTTTCATCCTAGCCCCCCCCCCATAAAAATCAAATGGTAGCACCCTAATCTCAATTATCTTTAAGCATTTTGTTATGTTTTGTATCAAAATTATTTATATCACAATGTTAAATGTAGATATCTCTCATGAAAAGAATCTATTTATTTTTCAACCAGAAATTAGATTAGTAAAAATTTTAGAATTGGAACCAACTTATCAGATATCTTATTTCTTTTTTAACCTATTCATACTGGAGGGGCCTGAATGGAGGGTTCTCATCACGATTCACAGAAAATAAATTTTCATGATCCATAAATACAAGAGTGCACACGCTGAAATGTCTCGCCTTCTATACTAATCATTGATATTATGTTGATAGTCCTAAGTATAAAGTTAAGCTTTATAACAACTGTCACATAAACTTAACATTAACCAAGATAACTAAACACAGACCAATGAACCTTGAAAATGAGGTCAAGGTCAGATGAACCATGCCAGGCAGACATGTACAGCTAACAATGCTTCTATACAACATATATATATAGTTGACCTATTACTTATAGTTTAAGAAAAATAGACCAAAACACAAAAACTTAACACTGTGCAATGAACCGTGAAAATGAGGTCACGGTCAAATAAAACCTGCGCGACTGACATAAAGATCATAAAATATTTCCATACACCAAATATAGTTGACCTATAGCATATAGTATTAGATAAAAAGACCAAAACTCAAAAACTTAACATTGACCACTGAACCATGAAAATGAGGTCAAGGACATTGGACATGTGACTGACAGAAACTTTGTAACATGAGGCATCTATATACAAAGTATGAAGCATCCAGGTCTTCCACCTTCTAAAATATAAAGCTTTTAAGAAGTTAGCTAACACCGCCGCCGGATCACTATCCCTATGTCGAGCTTTCTGCAACAAAAGTTGCAGGCTCGACAATATAAAAAAAAAATCTGTAGAAAAAAACCGATCATGATAGCAAAAATGCACAGATCACAAAGAACAAAAATAAACCCATCAGGCCCCTCATACTGAAACGTCACACAAATGGTAGATTTTAAGAAGATTGATTGGTGATTGCTTAATGTCCAGCGGCAAACATTTCATGCATGTTCAGAACAAGTTGAAAACAATCAGGAATATAAATGATCAGATACTTATCTTACAGTTTTGGCCTCACATACCTATTGCAACCGTAGCACCTGCTAACGCCATCTCTGCAGAAACAACAACCTTGTCACGTGTCAACAACAACACGGCTGAGGCAGTGCATACCAATATACCAATGGTACCAATTAAGTACAGCAACTGGGCAAATTTCAAATAATCTGGAAGAAAAAATGAAAAGTTTTGTTGTTTTAGAATTTTTAAGTGTTGAACATGTTTACAGTGTCTATAAAGGATTACAGTTTGAAGTCTTGATACACATTAAATAAGTACATGTAACTGATGTTCATTCTCTCTCACTGAATCTCCATTTATTGATACATGTATAAGTTACGCATTCTTGCAGATAAGTCATATTAAATATCCTTTATTAAATATACTTGTTATTTGCAGTATACCTCATAGTCAAATGTGTGAGCTTAATTCATTGTAATTGTTGTTTTTTTGGTACTTTTTTTGTATTTTTTATATTGAGATTTCTCCGAAAACTACTAATGCCTCATGTTTGTCTTTTCAAAGTGAAAATACACTTACCAGGTGCACTTGAGCCAATGTCAACATAGTATTCATTGAATAATAATACATTGCTACTATTTTGTTGTATTTTCTGTGGTATATTATTTTATTTTATTATTATTATAACACTTGTTATATATCTTTTATTGTTTGTGTATTGCATATGTTATTGTTTATAATAATATTGTCTGTATGCTATATGCCCTCCTGGGGCCCTAATTTGGTAAATAAAAAATTTCTATTCTATTCTATTCTATACCTGAATATGTGTTTTCTACAAACATGACAATTTTTTTATTTTTTTAAGGTGTGTATGGTCATGATGGTGTATAACCATGGTAACAGGGTAAAAATGTAGTCGGTAAATTGTCAAAAAATATATATTTGGACCATTATACACAGTCAGGATCCTACTTCGTCAAAATTATCTCCCCATTACGCAAGTTCATTTTCACAATCGTAGAAACGGAAGCCATTGTAGGGATGACGCGCTACCAATTTTGCTCTTGGAAACCGATAAATTTATCCATATTGCACCATTACGATCCGTATATGTCAGTTGTATTTTTAAAGACAAATGTATCAACTAGCTAATGAGCATCAGTTAATAATCTTGTCTGCATTGATTCAACTTAAAACTATTGTCTGATCGGTTGTCAGGTGGAATTTTCGAAAATTCATAAACATTTAAAAAAATTCTAAATAAATCTTTCGTGGAAGGGCAGACTAGATTTTTTTAGTGTATGAAGACTATAAACTCTAGTTATCACACACAAAAAATTGGAATTTTTCGAAGATATGTATTTTCATCATCCAACTTGAAAGACTGTCGTCAAGTACTTTCAGTAAAAAAAATAGCTATTCGAACACACCTTCTCTGTTTTTGTGACTCATTAGATAAGTATTTCACTTGACCTATATATTTCATCTTTTAGTACTGTGATTTTTTTCTGTTATAACGTCAACCTGTAGCTTTAATGTATAAAAATGATAGAATTTGAAGCGAGACGATGTATGAAATATTCTTGCTTTGTACGATATCAAGACAAAATACTCAACTCAAACACGCCCTAACATAAAACGGTGCACTCGATTTTCTCTTTTCGATACAATTGTTACCAATTTTTGGAATTTTTTCTTCAGTCACATAATAGAAGGGCAGACACGAAAATTACTGAAGTAATAGATTGATATGGTTTCCGTCCTTGGTAATTTTTTCAAACTAGAGGCTCTAAAGAGCCGGTGTCGCTCACCTTGGTCTATGTGAATATTAAACAATGGACACAAATGGATTCAAGACAAAATTGTGTTTTGGTGATGGTGATGTGTTTGTAGATCTTACTTTACTAAACATTCTTGCTGCTTACAATTATCTCTATCTATAACAGTACTTTCTGTGGAAAATGTTATTGAAAATCTTCAAATTTTAAGAAAATTGTTAAAAATTGACTATGAAGGGCAATAACTCCTTAGGGGGTCAATTGATTATTTTGGTCATACTGACTTATTTTTAGTTCTTACTTTGCTGTACATTATTGCTGTTTACAGTTTATCTCTATCTATAATAATATTCAAGATAATAACAAAAAAACAGCAAAATTTCTTCAAAATTACCAATTCAGGGGCAGCAACCTAACAACCAATTATCCGATTCATCTGAAAATTCCAGGGCAGATAGATCGTGACCTGATCAACAATTTTACTTCCTGTCAGATTTGCTCTTAATGCTTTGGTTTTTGAGTTATAAGCCAAAAACTGCATTTTACCCCATGTTCTATTTTTAGCCATGGCGGCCATCTTGGTTTGTTGGTCAAGTTACCGGACACATTTTTTTAACTAGATACCCCAATGATGATTATGGCTAAGTTTGGTTAAATTTGGCCCAGTAGTTTCAGAGGAGAAGATTTTTCTAAAAGATTACTAAGATTTACGAAAAATGGTTAAAAATTGACTATAAAGGGCAATAACTCCTAAAGTGGTCAACTGACCATTTTGGTCCATGTTGACTTATTTGTACATCTTACTTTGCTGAACATTATTGCTCTTTAAAATGTATCTCTATCTATAATAATATTCAAGATAATAACCAAAAACAGAAAAATTTCCTTAAAATTACAATTTCAGGGGCAGCAACCCAACAACGGAATGTCCGATTCATCTGAAAATTTCAGGGCAGATAGATCTTGACCTGATGAACAATATTACCCCATGTAAGATTTGCTCTAAATTCTTTGGTTTTTGAGTTATAAGCCAAAAACTGCATTTTACCCCTATGTTCTATTTTTAGCCATGGCGGCCATCTTGGTTGGTTGGCCGGGTCACCGGACACATTTTTTAAACTAGATACCCCAATGATGATTATGGCCAAGTTTGGTGTAATTTGGCCCAGTACTTTCAGAGGAGAAGATTTTTGTAAAAGTTAACGACGCCGGACGACAGACGACGGACGCCAAGTGATGGGAAAAGCTCACTTGGCCCTTTGGGCCAGGTGACCTAAAAAATCGGAGGTTATGCATTTTTGTCATCCAACTTGAAAGATACATGTACCCATGTCGTCGACTTGATATCTAATTGTTCTGCTTAACTATGAACTAGATAAATTGAAAACTTATGCAAATGGTGTTTTAAAATAAAACACCTCGAAATTGAGAAGAAAATTGCAATTCTGTTTGTTTCTATTAACTTTTAAAAATTTTGTCACTATAGTAAACAATAAAGTAAACATTTATCGCCTTCTCTAACAAAGAGCTTCGATTGTTTTGTTCTATTTCAACCTGGTTTCCGACTGATACATGTGTTATAGAGCTTTGCTTCCCCAGCCAAGGGAGGCAACAATTATAAGAATAAAATATTATTTATAAATTGGTTTTTTTTTTAATTTATCTCACTATAAACATGATAAATTATAATATAAATTCATAATAAACTGAAGGTTTTCATATGGATCTTTAGTTCTATTTTTAATATTACTGGAAACTTGAAGGTTCATGTGGACCCTATGGCTAAAATGTCCGTATTTTCACCTCAAAATTTACTCTGAGTACAGGCAAACCTGTGCATCTGGAAAAGTTTTAAGGCATAGCATGCCCTAGATAAATAGAATTCAAATGCAATGTATGATTTAGAAAATTCATAACTTAACTGGATTTTGCCGTACACTTTTTTTCGTCCCTGCAGAAGATGATAAAATTAACAAACAGTTGAGTTTACCTTGATATGGTCCACTCAGGTACACAGTTTAAATAACCAACTATTGTCAGGTATCTATTGTCCATCTCATGTCCATGTCAAGCAATACAGCTCACTTCAATTATTACCTGTGGGGGAGTTCTCAAACCTGTTTCCCAACTTAGTTTATTTTGGCACCTTCTGGAGGAATGAAAAAAAGTGCACGGCAAAATCCTGGTAAGTTTTTATTTTTCTAAAACATAAAACATATTTGAAATTTATTTATCTAGGGCATGCTATGCCTGAAATTTTTTACAGATGCGCAGATTTGTCTGTACTCAGAGTAAATTTTGAGGTGAAAATACAGCCATTTTAGCCATAGGGTCCACATGAACCTTAAACCAAGGATTTGTATAGTAAGAGAGTGAAATTACTATTATACCTGGCATGAGCTGGACACTTGATGCTTTGTCGATCATCAATAAATTGATAAATCTGTCTTTATCCATGAAGTACAGTCCAGTATCAATCTCAGTGTCGTTGGCGTATAACTCATCTCCAAAAATCTGGTCGTATAGCGTCAACTTGAACCAGAAGGGCAGCAAACAGCTGACAATAGACACCAGCGAAGAAAACACCAACAATAGACCAGCAATGAGAAGGAAGCCCGAACTAAATATATTATGGAGGCACTCCCCAATCATCTCGCCTGGACTTCTAGATTTGTTATAACTGTATTGTTTATTTTGATACATTGTTTTTTTTCAAATGTTGATTTCCGGTTTCTGTAAACTTTGGAGAAAGTGTTTTCCCGTCACCTGACCTGTCTTATATGCTGACAAACAAAGTCAATTTTTTACTTAAAGATGTGGGAAACAATTTGCAATGGTTATTTAGATTAAAATAAAATCTAACGAAAACTGCATTTCCGCATTCATCACATCTTGGCGTCCACCATTTGCATTTTTCACCTGTCACAGGTAAATTGTTGACTGTTACCTCCTGATTTGAATTTTATTAGGAAACAGTTTTATGAAATTCCTATGAACCAAAAATGATAGATTTTTATATAGAGAATGAAAACGGCCGTTATTTCAAATTGGATAAGAGTTACATTTCTTTGACAATAAAGATACGGACAGACATATATATGGGTCATTTTCAAAAAATGTCGAATTTTGAAATTGAAAAATTTATTAAAAGTTACTTATTATAATAACCCTCTACATAAGCAAATCAAAACAGACAGTACTTTAAGAACAACATATTAAAAGATGCAATCTTAATGATGTCATTCAAGAATATCTTGAAACATTTTTTGATCGGTGGTACAATATTTTGTCTATCCTGTTACCATTTTCAAAGGAAATTTTTGGTTATTAAGAAAAGATTTAGATAAAATGTAAAACTAGTTTTATATAGCCAATAAGTTGGTTTTCAAGAGAATAAACTTCTATATATATTCATTCCGTAAAATAAATTTTTAAATAATCGATTATTTGCCAATTTTCCAGGTTGTACTGAAAAATGCCTCTAAAAATTGGTTTTAAAAGGTTGTAAAAATTACCACCAGTAATGCAAGTCTAAGATAGCAATTTTGTTGGGCATTTTTTCACCCTTTCAAATAAACCCAACATCAAGTAAATCCCTCATAAGTTAGTTTACTTTTCTCTTTATCACCGTGTATCATCAGTACACCGGATATAGGTACTTACTAAGCGGGCATTGCAACTCTTTTTGATAGAAGGTCAATGTGTGTGTGTAATAAGTATAGCTGTTTCAATAATTGGCATTGAAATCTTTCATACATATGTTATTTTTCGGTATTTTATCCCTAAAGAAGCGTTGTGTACGGTGTTTAGATGACCACATAAATCCTTATGTACGGTGCATAGTTAAGTTGTTGTACACCTTACACAAACACTTTATTTTCATACTCGTTTATTACCTAAAAAGTTTCAAGGAAAGAGTAATCGCAGGTAGTTTTATGATAGGTAACTATTACTTTTGCCCTGTATTAGATTTCTTCAGTTAAAACATGTAAATGTCTCAACAACTGTATCGAAATTGAAAGTAAGTGTTGACATTCACAACTATTTGCGCATGTACAAGTTAATTGTTCTTATTAGAATATCAAAGTTCTTTTATGAATAGGAAAATATCGATGCGAAAATTATTTGGGAGCAGGAATTTTAAATGTTGAGAAATGTACATTGAATATTGATAAAGCAAAACAAAGATTTTCGTTACCGTGTAAGGTCAAAATCGATCATGCCCGCTTAGTTAGTACCTATATCCGGTGTACTGATGATACACGGTGGTAACTTGGATATCGTTTTTGGGGACCTTTATAGTTTGTTGTTCAGTGTGAGCCAATGCTCCGTGTTGAAGACCGTAATTCGGCCTATGATGGTTTACTTTTACGAATAGTAACTTAGATGGAGAGTTTTCTTATTGGCACTCATACCACATCTTCTTATATTATTCTGCTCATTATTAGTCATTGATAATTATTTAAGCAGTTTACTTTGCAATTACTACAAAGGTGATAAATTTTATTATATACAGTCTCCTCCATTAATAACTACTGTTTCCTTTGAATCTTAAATAAGAAATAAGATAAAACAAATGTTTGCGTTGTAACGCAAAGGTTTGCGTTGTAACGCAAAGGTTTGCGTTATAACGCAAAAGGTTTGTGTTATAACGTAAAGGTTTGCGTTACAACGCAAAGGTTTGCGTTATAACGCAAAAGTTTGCGTTATATATATATCGCAAAGGTCCGGTTATATCGCAAAAGTTTGCGTTACAACGCAAAGGTTTGCGTTCAACGCAAATGCTTGCGTTTTAACGCAAACATAGAAAGAAAAATAAAAAAAAATGTGTGGCGCTAATACGCTTCCGCGTAGAATATAGTTGGGAAATCTCAACTGGACATCAAGTCCAACTCAACAACAAACACACCCATTCCTGTACACCCAAGTGTAAATTAACATGAACCAAAATGATATTAAAATGTAAGTGTTTTCAGTTTGTTTCTGCATTTGAAGAAATATAGGCAAACACACATATCTCTTCAATTTCTATTTTTTTTTTTGTCGGTCGGAGCGCTTTTCTGGGTTTACCTTCATCAAAATTCCGTTTATTCATTTATTGTTGGCCACTGGGTTTATCTAATGAATGGTGTGATTGTAAATTTCAAGAAAAAAAATTGAAATACGGAATTGAAAGAAACAATATGTAACGGGGTCTGATGATGATCTAGTTTTATTTTGTCCGAACGGGTGCGGATTAAGTGTTGACATTCCAAAATGACAGGCCTTTGTTAACTTTTCCCTAATTCCAATGCTGCTGTCCTGTGTAAACTGCGCTTATACTTTTGGTCATCTATTTTTACAAGCTTCCGGAACCATATTTTCTGTACAGTCCAATAATATTCCAAAACTTGTTAATACACTTGGAACATATAGGGAAAGTTGTAGGCCAAAATAGCAAAGTTCAAAGACAATTTTATTCTTCTTCTTTGTTTTAAAATTCCATTCTAAAAATCATTTTTGCCCGATGTTCAACGACTGCTTGTACTATGCATTTTCGGTAATTAAATCCCGTTTTATTTTCCAAAAGAATTATCTTTTTCTTTTTTGCAAGCATCGTTTTTGGCAACCATTTTAAAACGAATTGGTTTCTTGCGAAATTGCATTAATAGTGTCACACAAATTCCCCGTATTTTCACACAGTATCCTGCATTTCTATATAGTTTGGATTTATACTTTTAAAAAAGATTCATCAGGAAACGGCGTGCATGAGAGTTAAGCTGGGGTCACACATTCACGCTTTTTACTGCCGTCCTTGACAAGACTATTCCCGATTAGAATTTGTCAAAAATCGAAAATATGTGAGGTTGCTTTGGAATGTCCCTCCTAGATGGGAATTTGTATGCGTCTGATCACGTTGCAGGCATATTGCACCCTATCTACATGTATCTATCAATGTATCTCTGTTAAGCGCATCTCCTCATGAACAACTGGATGGATATTGAAGAAATATTTACACGAGAAAGTTATTAATGTTACAGGGGAGATACTCGTTACTTAAATGTATGGCATTACTGACTCTTCTAAACAAAACTCTTCCTGAATGTTTAATAGATTTAAATGTCGGAAACGATAATGGAGAGAGAAAAGAAATGGAGAAGGGAGACGAGGGTGGGAGAAAGGAGAAGAGGGAGCGGGAGTAGGGAGAAACTTACACCCCTGTCCAGCCCCTCAGATATTAACCATTGGAATTTTGCAGGGAAATGTTCTCTCTTGACTTTTCATAGCTTCATCATTGACCAGTTAAAGTTCTCAAAAACTATTACAAAATTAATAAGATTTTATAAGAATTTTACAAATGGCTTATAATTATACATGTGAAAGATTTATAAAAAGAAAATTGGGGGTCAATGGGAATTTTTTTAAGGCATTCAAATTGATAAAACCAGAGGATTTCGAAAATCTGACAAAAATTCCAAACATGACAAGCAAATATCCTTAAAAAAGTTATTACAATTTCATTAACTTTAACCACAGTGTGAATACATGTGGACGCCGCTGCGACGACGACAGCGACGCCGACGATGGAATGTAAACTTGATCATTATTTCTCGCTTTTTCACAGGCTCGACAAAAAAGGGCCATTATACATCCAAATGTACTAGTAATAGGCCGACAATAAAATTATAGAATAATTGATAACTGCATGATAACAATTAAGCCATGTGTCATTTTTAAATAATCGAGGACATTACTAGACTAACAAGATAAGACTTGATTAATAGGCTATTTTTC
The DNA here is from genome assembly GCF_963676685.1 of Mytilus edulis. Classification (NCBI taxonomy): domain Eukaryota; kingdom Metazoa; phylum Mollusca; class Bivalvia; order Mytilida; family Mytilidae; genus Mytilus; species Mytilus edulis. The sequence continues at coordinate 59,507,653 of NC_092355.1, read as the reverse complement.
TTCTTTTTTTTATATATATATAAATAAGGCCGCCGGTTAGTTTTCTCGTTTGAATTGTTTTACATTGTCATATCGGGGCCTTTTACAGCTGACTATGTGGTATGGGATTTGCTCATTGTTGAAGGCCATACGGTGACCTATAGTTGTTAATGTCTGTCATTTTGGTCTCTTGTGGACAGTTGTCTCTATCTGTATCTGTATAATACTGGAAATGAACTCAAAATACTGAGTAAAACTTATCTCATTGGCAATCATACCACATCTTCTTTTTTTATATGCAGATGATCTACCTGATAAAATTTTGCAGCCTACAGGGCAAAATCATCAGGTGGAATTGCATTCAAATGGCAACGTATCGCGGATAAGCCAAGAACACTGATATATAGACATACCTAACACTACAGGGAGATAACTCTGTAAAATCAGCTTAACGTTTTAATTACGTTGTGTTGTAAAGGGTATATTAAGCTTCTCAATGATTAAAATTGGTGTTTGTCAAACTACTATATAACCAGTGTAATTTTTCTGACAAAACGGTTGGTTCAAAAGTTTTGAAATTTTGATATTTTTGTTAAAGGGTCAAAGTAAATACTTTGTCAAAATTTTATGAAAATTAAACGAGCCAAATTTATTTTAGTGAAAGTGTTGGGTACCACCTTAAGCATGCAAAACCTAAATTTTACCCAAGCATCTAACAGCTATTTAGGTTCAACTGACTATGCCAGTAACATCTGCAACTGTAAAGAGACCCCTCATTGCTCTTAAACGAATACACCTCATTTTTTGTTAAAGATGGTGGAGGACCGATTCAATGGTCTGCAATTGATGCATTTTTATCCGGACATTTAACTTGATCTTGACCAGCTGGTCATTAACATATTTTACTTTGATGGAAACACGGAAAATTAAACATCTATTCATTTACTAGAAGGTAGTTAGATGTTACATTGCATGAAAAGCAATAAAAGTTGGAAAAGATATTGTAGCAATGAAATAGTCTACTTAAGACGTGTACAAAATTTTTTTTCAATATACCAATAGTATGACACTCTCCTGCACATTGAATTTCCTTGCTACTAGATGTAACTTTCCATATATTTACATCCCAAACAGCAACTTTACGATTTCTTTTTTACTGCCCTACTGATAACAGAATGGCCCAGAACCTCGGTTTAGCTTCTACCTCGCTGTGTAACTTTTGGGGATACCAACTGTTTATCTTACCACCAAGACCCCCAACCTGTTCCATTTTTCTTATATATATCAAACATCAAAATAAAACAAAACTAATATCATTATACTAAGCATTTTTACATGTAGTGCAGCGAGATCGTTTTAAAGTAATTGATTTAAACACCTTTGATATGACATAAATAAATCAAGCACGACATGGAATAAATTGACACAATTTCACATACGGAATTCCGGGTACAATCTATTTTTAAATACATTATTTACCACCATACATGTATGATTTAACTTGAATTTAATCTGGATACGACTGGATATTATTGGTTGATAAATACATTCATGGAGGTCAATTTCAAATCTGTTGTTTCGCAATGTCGATGTCAAAATTTAAATCAACTATTTTTAATATTTTGTATAATACATGTCCTCTAAATACCAATAATTACAATCGTGATACATCAATGTTTACGTACTGAGGATATATGTGTCTCGTATTTCTGTACCCGTTCTACCCATTCTATGCACTGAAAATAAAATTTTCTGTTTAATTAGATCTTTTATTCATACCACATACATGTCACACTACTATGCTGTGTGGTATAAATTAGGCCAATTGAATACTCAGTGCAGTCAAAGACATAGATACACGTCGCTGTTCAGTGCAAACAGAGAGCAAAAATCCAAATCGTGTGCCGAAGCTAGCTGTGAGATATATTCATTTCATTCAGTATTCTGTGCACTACTTTACACATTACTTTTTAGAACAAAAGATATAATGGTGTCTATCAAATCTTCTATTTTTATGTCAAATCAGGCGTATTGCACGTTTAAAAACAACCGAGACACAACGACAGGTTTTACTCAAGGCGCTACAATAATTAACAGGGCGTTACCCTCAGATATTATTCTATAAACTTTATCCCTCTGTACATACTTATCAACGCCCTTATTAATTTTCCATTTACACAAATCTGAGACTATTATAACACTTATAGTACCAGCACAAATATACCACCTAGAAACGAGTTTTATCTATAAACATTTTTTTATTTGCGAACTTAAGTTCTTTTTCTTAAACAGCACTCCTCATGCTGAATCTCCTTAAATATGATTATTTTTTTTCCAATATCAGTTATAAAAATCCATTTACCAATATACTTGGGGAACTTCTAAGCAAGGATCGAAGCTCGTAATTTCAACGACTTCAATACAAAAGTATAGCTATCCATAGCCTGGGATCCGGCCCAATCTAGCTGCGCGTCGTAAGACTGACAAGATTAGCCAGGACCCCAGGCTAAGCTATCCATTGCTTGTATTCAAAGTAAATCGGTTCTTTCAAGTTATGGACACAATGATATTTTTTTCAACATCACTGAAAATGCTCGAACTCTTTGCAACCATTTGACAAAAATGCAGTTATCAGTTGTCAATGCATGTATCCCTGAAAAAAAAGAAGAAAAAACTAAATTTCGCAGAACACGTACACATGAACATGATCGAAAAGGATAACATGTATAATGAAAAAAAATAAGTATACCAAAGTAAATCAACCAGCAACACACAACCTAGAAAATTGCGAGCAAACAAAGACATGCATGATGTATTTTTTTAATTTTAGTTTCTAGTGTACAATTCGGAAATTAGTATGGCGTTCATTATCACTGAACTAATATATATTTGTTTAGGGGCCAGCTGAAGGACGCCTCCAGGTGCGGGAATGTCTCGCTACATTGAAGACCTGTTAGTGACCTTCTGCTGTTGTTTTTTCTATTGTCGGGTTGTTGTCTCTTTGACACATTCCCCATTTCCATTCTCAATTTTATGTATTAGGATAAAATCAAATTACCAATCCCCAATGAATGTGATACAAAATCACTTTATAAAAGTGAGCAGCATATTTATTAGAATAACGTACGTGACGCCTGAGTGTCACATGCGAAGTATCCTGCAGATACTGCTTACCCCTCCGAAGCACCTAAGATCAACTCCAGTGTAAAACATTCGGAATTATTATCAAAAATTCGCCCGATCATATCAAATATATTATATAATATATATAACAAAGGGAGAGGGATAGGATACCGCTAACATGTTTAACCCCGCCACATTATGTATGTCACGATGTTCCTGTCTCAAATCAGGAGCCTGTAATTCATGCAGTGGTTGTCGTATATTGATGTGTTACATATTTGTTTATTTTTTGTACATAAATTAGTCCGTTATAGTTTTATCGTTTTTGAATTGGTTTACATTTGTCATTTCTAAGCCTTTTATAGCACTGAGTATAGCTGACTATGCGGTATGGGCTTTGCTCATTGTTGAAGGCCGTTTGGTGACCCGTAGTTGTTAATTTCTGTGTCATTTGGTCTCTTGTGGAGAGTTGTCACATTGGCAATCATACCACATCTTCTTTTTTATATAAAGTAATACAACATATTATTTCACCGTGTAACTGTATCATGTAGTATATAAGTGTGTATAAATAATGTAAAATGTGCGGGAAGTGACGCAAATTAGTCGACCTATGTACAAATTGACCTTTAAGTAAATTTTGTGTGACCCTGTATTACCTTTTTAACTAAATATCACTGGGATAAAGCTGATGACCGTAACTGCATTCACGGTCATCCCAAGATGTCGGATGAAAAATTAGGTCAGTTTCTGTATTGTCTGTTAAAGTGTTTCTATATCAGTTTCTTTACAAATCATAGTATGATACATTGAAACGATGTAAATTTATAAAAGAATCACTCGAAAATCACTAATTACTTCCGAGAAATGTGCATGAAACGGGGAATTCGATTTGAAAAAATCGTTAAGATGACCGTAAATCATAATCAAAATATTTTCAAGATGACCGTAACATAAAACAAGGATGACCGTGATTGGTAAAAAGATGACCGTAACTTGTAAAGGATGACCGTAATTTGTAAAGACTGATTGTAATTTATATAGGACGACCGTAACTTTTATAGGATGATCATCAATTCTAAGAAATATCCGTATTGTATTCAAAGTTTTTTTGTTGAGTTTGTCGATCTCAATAAGGGCTCGGTTAGCGGATATAAATATGTTTCATTTTCTTTTTAACCGGATTTTTGTGACAAAAATGTCGGTTATTGATTTGGGGATGTAAGGCGGGCAAGCGGGCTGGCGGGCTGCAATCAAATGTTGTCCGTGCATTAACTCATGAACCGTTCAACCAAAGCTTTTAAAATTTTAATGTGTTGTGACTAACAACTAAATGAAGGTCAAGTTCAATAATGGCGATTTTGACTTTTACCGTTCAGGAGTTATGGTTCTTGAAAGATTGAAAAATGGAGTTTCAAGTCGTGTCCGTGCATTTACGCATGCACTGTTCTACCTAAGCTAGCTTCCCAAATTTTAATATGTTGTTACTGATGACAAAATGGAGGTCAAGTTCAATAATGGCGATTTTGACTTTTACCGTTCAGGAGTTATGGTTCTTGAAAGATTGAAAAATGGAGTTTCCAGTCGTGTCCGTGCATTTACGCATGAAATGTTCTACCTAAGCTTCCCAAATCTTAATATGTTGTTACTGATGACAAAATGGAGGTCAAGTTCAATAATGACGATTTTGACTTTTACCGTTCAGGAGTTATGGTTCTTGAAAGATTGTGAAATGGCGTTTCCATTCACGTTGTTGCATTTACTCATGAACCATTCAATCTAAGCTTTTCAAATTTTAAGATGTTGATACTGATGACAAAATGGAGGTCAAATTGATATTGAAGATTTTCACTTTCACCATTCATCAGTAATGGTTCTTGTAATATTGCCAGGACACAAATAAATATTAATAAATCCGGTTTGCTGTCGTTGTGACAGCCTCTTGTTTTGAACTATAATATAATTGGCCATATTTAGGATTTATAACAATGATAGTAAATTGCATATTTCTCGTAAACAATGAAATATTTATTGATATCGACGTTAAAATTTTAACACAAATTGACAGCGATACGACGAAAATTTGAAGAAACATGAATGTATCCCTAGTACACGGATGCCTCATCTAAACTATCATTTTCTATGTTTAGTGGACTATGAAAATGAGATAAAACTGTAATTTGGCTTTAGAATTAAAAAGATCATACCATAGGGAAAATGTGTACTAGGTTTCAATTTTATTTAACTTGAAGCTGGTCAAACGGACAAACAAACAGACGAACGTACACACAGACCAGAAAAACATAATGCCAATAAATGGAGCATTAAAAACATTAATAATGCATACGAATATTTGGTAATCGAGCCCATGTGTATGGTTCCAGAGGAATTAAGCAGATTAAAATCTTAATTTGTCTTGATATATGCAGGCGGAAACACTTTTGAATAGAGCAAAAGAATCGAAGCTCTGTGTTTATCGAGAAAGCGATAAATGTTAACTGTAATGTTTGATATAGTAACAAAATTTTAAAAAGTTAATAGAAACAAATAAAACGACAATTTTCTTATTTTAAAAACACCATTTGCATAAGTTTTCAATGTATCAATTACATAGTAATGCAAAACAATAAGATATCAAGTCGACGACATGGTTCTTATCGGGGCCTTTTATAGCTGACTATGCGGTATGGGCTTTGCTCATTGTTGAAGGCCTTACGGTTACCTATAGTTGTCAATGTTTGTGTCATTTTGGTCTTTTCTGGATAGTTGTTGTTCAGGACTGTGTTCATTAGACTCATTGGCAATAATACCACATCTTCTTTTTTATATGTAGTATCTAGTTGGATGTAGAAAATGCATAACCTCCGATTTTTTTTTTATCATGGACGGAGAACATATCAATCTTTTAGTTCAGAAATTTTCGTGTCTGCCCTTCCATTATGTGGATCAAGAAAAAATGCCCCAAAACAGGTAACGATTGTATCGAAAAGAGAAAAATCGAGTGCACCTTTTTATGCTAGGGCATGTTTGGGGTGTATATTTTGTCTTTAAAACGTACAAAGCAAGAGTATTTTATATAGCATCTCGCTTCAGATTCTATCATTATTATATATCAAAGCTACAGGTTGAATTTATAACGTAAAAAAATTACAGTACGAAAAAGATAAAATATATGGGTCAAGTGAGATACCTATCTAATGAATCACAAAAACAGAGTAGGTGTGTTCGAATAGCTATTTTTTCTAAAAGTACTTGACGACAGTCTTTTAATTTGGATGATGAAAATGGATATCTTCGAAAAAATATGATTTTCTTGTGTGTGATAACTAGGGTTTATAATCTTCAACCACTGAAAATGTTTAGTCTGCCCTTCCACGAAATATTTAATTACAATTTTTTTAAATGCTTAAGAATTTTCAAAAATATTTTTAAGTTGAATCAATGCAGACAAGATCATTAACTAATGCTCATTAGCTAGTAGATACATTTGTCTTTTAAAATATAACTGACATATAACGATCGATCGTAATGGTGCTATGTGGATAAATTTATCAGTTTTCAAGAGCAAAATTGGCAGACCGTCATCCGTACAATGGCTTCCATTTCTACGATTGTGAGCATGAACTGGCGTAATGGGGAGATAGTTTTGAAGAAGTAGAATCCTGACTGTATGAATAACATTTCTGTATATATACAAATTGACAACGTTCCGCCTTGTGATACGCTTTTCGTACAATACTATTTTAAGGATCTACTTTGCTGGAGATCACCTTCACTAGTTTATTCGAATGATATTTTCAAAATATTTCTGTTATTTTATTTGCACGACAAAATGAAAGACGATATAATATCAATTGGTGTACATGCAATTTTTTGGCATTTTTAAAAATGTGTATTTATTATATGTCATTAAAAGGAATCCCAGAAACAAACAAAAATCTTTTGTCGAGCAGTTGAAGGCTGTGCACCCCATTTTTTTTTTATTATGCTTGTAAGGTGTCATTTTATCGCGCTTTTGTGGCATGTTTTCCTTCCAGTTCATTTGCATGTCTTTTGGCAATCCTTTGATACAAAAAGATAGTTATATAATTACGGATATTTCTTAGAATTGAGGGTCATCCTTTAAAAGTTACGGTCATCATTTACAAATTACGGTCATCTTAAAAGCAGTTACGGTCAGCCTTGTTATGAATCGCTGATTCTGTTACGGTCATCTCGATTGTGATTTACGGTCATCTTGGCGATTTTTTCAAATCGAATTTCCCGTTTCATGCACATTTCTCAGAAGTAATTAGTGATTTCTGAGTGATTCTTTTATAAATTTACATCGTTTCAATGTATGATTTGTAAAGAAAATGATATAGAAACACTTTAACAGACAATACAGAAACTGACCTAATTTTTCATCCGACATCTTGGGATGACCGTGAATGCAGTTACGGTCATCAGCTTTACCCCAGTGAATATACGGTTTTACAATTGAACAGTTGATTTATTGTCCATTCATTTTAAGCAAGTAAAAATATTAAAACATAAAATCGGCGGAGAAAACGACAGCCGTTTACTAACATAGTTTTCCTTATTTCGATCCGGAAATTATTTCGGGCTTAATTGGTGAAAAATATACAATGAACATTACACAGTATCAAACCGTTGGTAGGGATTTTTTAAAAGAGTGACCTGATAGGAAGTTCCGTCTGAAAAATAAGGAACTGCATGGTTCAGATGAGGGTTCAGGCTAATTTTCGTCGATCTTTTTTTTTTTGATAATAACAAAATGTAACAACATTTTACAACCTCAACCCTTGCCAAAGGTCCCGGATCATGTTGGGGTCTACATTTCTATATTGTTTGATAATATATTTCGGCCATTCTGTTTTCAATATATGTTTTTTCCATTAGTCCATCGATTCTTTATTTTTTACTGCATAAGCACCCTCGTAATTCTCATTATATTCTACCATGGAGACCATATCTGTCAGTAGCGGATCCAGAACTTTTTCTAAGGGGGGCCCACTGACTGACCTAAGGGGGGGGCCACTCCAGTCATGCTTCAATGATTCCCTATATAATCAACCAATTTTTTTCCACAAAAGGGGGGCCCCCTGGATCCGCCTATGTCTGTCAAAAATCTCCTAAAAACTTTCGTTTTCTTATCATTCATATTACCACAAGTTGTAGTAATAAATTAAAGCATACATTCAACTTCCATTTAATTAATGTGGACTTCTCAAGAAATTTTGATATCACAACTTTTTGTCATGTTGAGTTGTTTCCCTTTGAATGTTTTTAAATTTACATTATATCATTTTGGCGAAAGCTAGTCATATTCGAAGAAAAACAATGTTTTTAAAGTAAACAAAATCATTGAAAATTATCATTCATTGAATAAGATAAAATTAAGGTTACCATCCCGTAATACCTAATCGAGTTATTTTCGGGTATATCCGGATTTTTGTAATCTTCACGGACGTTTCAACCTGTGAATTCTACGCAAATTTCTTCCTATTGAAAACAGCACACACAGAAATGTCTCGCCTTCTTTACTAATCATTGATATTATGTTGATAGACCCCAATGTAAAGCTTAATTACAACTGTCACATAAACTTAACAATAACCAAGAAATCTAAACATTGATCAAAGAACCACGAAAATGATGTCAAGGTCAGCTGAACCATGCCAGGCAGACATTTACAGATTACAATTCGTCCATACAAAAAATATAATTGACCTATTGCATATAGTATTAGAAAAAAAGACAAAAACTCTAAAACTTAAATTTGTCCACTGAACCATGGAACTGAGGTCAAGGTCAGATGACACCTGCCAGCTAGACATGTACACCTTACAACCATTCCATACACCAAATATAGTAGACCTATTGCATACAGTATAAGAAAAACAGACCAAAACACAAAAACTTTACTATAACCACTGAACCATGGAAATGAGGCCAAGGTCAGATGACACCTGCCAGCTAGACATGTACATCTTACAGTCATTCCATACACCAAATATAGTAGATCTATTGCATACAGTATAAGAAAAACAGACCAAAACACAACCAGGTGCTCCGCAGGGCGCAGCTTTATACGACCGCAGAGGTCGAACCCTAAACAGTTGGGGCAGGTATGGACAAAACATTCAAGCGTGATACAGCTCTGAATTTGGATTGTGATCAAATTTTTGACATTACATGGGTTTTTTTTTACACAAAACAAATGTCAAGATTTTACAAATCAATTAAAGATTTCTTCTTCAAACTTTTTAAATCTAAATTTAAATAGTTGACACAGCATAGGTTTCTGACACAGAATGAATGTGGTCTAATGAACTTAAAAGTTTTTTTTTGCCTTTGAGCAATTCACCGTGCTGTTGAATATTAATCCTCTCAAAAAAATGTTTGAAGAAATTTTCTTTTTATTTATGAAATCTGAAATAAGAAAAATTTAACCCCCCCCCTTTTTTTTCACATCCCAGTTTCCCTTTTTCCAAAACTGATATCAATTCAAATTTCTAATGGAGTTTGCAACAATAACTACTCTTTTAAATACATCATAAAATATTAAAATGTAAAATAAAGTGCTTGTTATCACTGAATGGTAAAGATTGGTTGGTAGTAAAAGTGAATATACATTGTTTATTGTATAAAACAATAAAAAAAACTTCATCAACAACATATTATATTGGCAAATTTCCAATGAAGTTATTTACATAAAGTTATTGGCAAATAAAAATAGAAAATGACATCATAGTCATGTCTGGCAAATGTCCAACATACATTATCTAAAAACATTTTAGATAAGATAAGGAAAAAAAGCTTCATCAGCAACATTTTATATTAGCAAATTTCCAATGAAGTTATTTACATAAAGTTATTGGCAAATAAAAATAGAAAATGACATCATAGTCATGTCTGGCAAATTTCCAACATATATTATCAACTACTAGTCTATACAAAGAAAGATAACTCCAATTGAAAATTAATTGCTATTGCACAATATTGTGCAATTAGATATTTTTTGCTATTGTGCAATACTGTGCAATTAAAAATTTCTTGCTATTGCACAATACTTGATATGGAATCCTGATTTGGACCAACTTGAAAACTGGGCCCATAATCAAAAATCAAAGTACATATTTAGATAAAGCATATCAAATAAGCCCAAGAATTTAATTTTTGTTAAAATCAAACTTATTTTAATTTTGGACCGTTTGGACCTTAATATAGACCAATTTGAAAACTGTTAGATTTGGCATATCAAAGAACCCATTTATTCAATTTTTGATGAAATCAAACAAAGTTTAATTTTGGACCCCCATTTGGACCAACTTTAAAACTAGGCCAATAATTAAAAATCTAAGTACATTTTTAAATTCAGCATATCAAAGAACCTCAAGGATTCAATTTTTGTTAAAATCAAACTAAGTTAAATTTTGGACCCTTTGGACCTTAATGTAGACCAATTTGAAAACGGAACCAAAAATTAAGAATCTACATACATAGTTAGATTCGGCATATCAAAGAACCCCAATTATTCAATTTTTGATAAAATCACACAAAGTTCAATTTTGGACCCTTTGGGCCCCTTATTCCTAAACTGTTAGGACCAAAACTCCCAAAATCAAACCCAACCTTCCTTTTATGGTCATAAACCTTGTGTTTAAATTTCATAGATTTCTATTTACTTATACTAAAGTTATGGTGCAAAAACCAAAAATGATGCTTATTTGGGCCCCTTTTTGGCCCTTATTCATAAACTGTTGTGACCTCAACTCCAAAAATCAATCCCAACCTTCTTTTTGTGGTCATAAACCTTGTGTTAAAATTTCATTGATTTCTATTTACTTATACTAAAGTTATTGTGCGAAAACCAAGAATAATGCTTATTTGGGCCTTTTTTGGCCCTTAATTCCTAAACTGTTGGAACCAAACCTCCCAAAATCAATCCCAATCTTTCTTTTGTGGTCATAAACCTTGTGTCAAAATTTCATAGATTTCTATTCCCTTAAACTAAAGTTATAGTGCGAAAACCAAGAAAATGCTTATTTGGGCCCTTTTTGGCCCCTAATTCCTAAAATGTTGGGACCAAAACTCCCAAAATCAATCCCAACCTTCCTTTTGTGGTCATAAACCTTATGTTAAAATTTCATTGATTTCTATTCACTTTTACTAAAATTAGAGTGCGAAAACTAAAAGTATTCGGACGACGACGACGACGACGACGACGCAGACGACGACGCCAACGTGATAGCAATATACGACCAAAAAATTAAAATTTTTGCGGTCGTATAAAAACTTATTTATAACCACTGAACCATGAAAATAGAAACCTGACAGTTGGACATGTACACCTTACAGTCCTTCCATACACAGAATATACTAGACTTATTGCTTATAGTATCTGAGATATAAACTTGACCACCAAAACTAAACCTTGTTCACGGATCCATTAAATGAGATCGAGGGCAAGTGAAAACTGTCTGATGGGCATGATGACCTTGCAAGGTATTCACATTCCAAATATAGTTATCCTATTACTAATAATAAGAGAGAATTTAACATTACAAAAAATCTTAACTATTTTCAAGTAGTCAATGAACCCTGAAAATGAGGTCAAGGACATTGGACATGTGACTGACGGAAACTTCGTAACATGAGGAATCCATATACAAAGTATAAAGCATCTAGGTCTTCCACCTTCTAAAACATAAAGCGTTTAAGAAGTGATCTAACGCCGCCACCGCCGCCGCCAGATCACTATCCCTATGTTGAGTTTCTGCGGCAAAAGTCGCAGGCTCGATAAAAAACGGCGATGCTTTTATAACTGCTGATTTTTAGGTGCGCGTTTCGTCTACACAAGACTCATCAATGACGCTCGAATCCCAAAAAAATAAAAAAGTCAAATAAAGTACGAAGTTGAAGAGCATTGAGGACTAAAATTCCTAAAAGTTTTGCTAAATGTATTGTATTTCACTGGCTTCTATAGATGCTAAAATTAAAAATATGATACCATTCATTTGTTGAGTATTTTGTTTACCATTGGGGAACTTCCATAGTCATGCAATAAGATTGGTTGCCTCTATGGCAATTGAAAAAAAATTGACTTGAGAGTTAATTCTCCCACCTTTTTCACGTGAAATGAAAGCAGGTATGATCGCATTTACTTCACTTTAAATAGTGAAATATTTAGAACCCGAGGACGCAATATAAAAAGAGAGTTATATTAAAGTCAAAGAATTGACGACCTCTAACAGTGGCTGGTGGTGAAGGGGTGTTCCGGGGTTTGTAACCCCCTCTTTTTTATATATATACCATCAATGTATAAATAATTTGAATGGGGACATATGGTTAGAACCCACCATCCCCTTTTTCCTGGTCGGTTGGGAACCCCACCTTTTAAAAATTGCTGCTTATAATGCATGTATGATTATTTCAGTGCAGATTATTTTCTAAGAGGCCATGCATCGATATTGATATTGGGTTGTAAATCACGATTTTTAGTAATAGTATAGATGCTGTTACATCTTCTATTAAAACCCATTATCCTAATTTTAACCAGCTTGACTCAAACTCTAAACTTAAAACTATTCTAGATCCCAATAAAGATATTTTGTCTAGTGTTGTAGACTATATAAAGCAATCTATGGAATTGCGAAAATAAGGTCCACATTGGTCAATTATTATATACATCTATATATAGATATATGTTATTAATATCAACTTCACTTTTTAAAAACATTTATCATGTATAGTTATGTGTCTTGTCACTTGTGTATACATTGTACTATGTTTGCATTTTAACCCGTCAGGGTTTCATGTTTTTTGCAATAAAGATTATTATATATATTAAAGACATTGGTTTTCTACTAAGTGGGATTGTGATTAACCCTTACACACCACAAGAAAATAGTTAAAAACACTTTAATTGTGGTTTTCTTTCAATGTATTTTTAAAGAAATATATGAAACCGTAACTTGTTCATATTTACCTTTTCACGCAATAAAAATTTCTCACACTAAAAAAATAAGATATCATTGGGTTCCCTTCTTCTTGTGAACACAAAATATCAAATTTACTTTCATACTTTTAAACCATTGAATTTTAAAACTTTATAAATGTTTACAACTACGAAACAAAACATATATCCATTTCTTAAAGTTATCGTGTCTATAACTACCGGGAAAATGAAACCTTTATTTCTTTAAACGACCTATTTATAAAAGGATATTTATGTGTATTCTCCTTATATTATCTTTAACAGCGACATATCTCGTCTGTAAGATCCTGTTCCAATTTCATAACTTGGTGATCCATTTTCATTTTCGTGTCTTCAACTTCCTTAGCTATTTATAATATATGACGGCTGCGTCGGATAGAAATCGACCTTATGCAAGTGCTTGTATACTGGTTTATCGACAAGACTTTGATTGATTTTGAAACTTTTTGTAAGGGTCTTATAATAGTTCTATTTTCAAACAGTAACAGGTTTCCGTTGGGATGTTTTCAGTCCTAAATAGGAAATCAGATGTATTGATACTGATTTATATAAGTTCGATTTTTATCCGACGAAGACGAAGACCATATATCTCATATTTTTATAGGTGACTGGTCACCATATCAACCGAACTTTGTGAAATCTTTCTTGTACTCAATATGCACGAAATATTTTTCACTCATTGAACGTTAAACAAGTAACAACCAATCGCTCGCTGTCTTCTGGCGTATTGAGGTGTATCGGTCAGAATAATATTCAACTAAGAGATTTGATACGTTTGAGTGACGTTGTGAACAATGTCAGTCCAAATGTATGACATAATATGTAAAATTAATTAAGCTTTTTGCAGACACATTTGACTACAAGATAAGCTTCTTTTCCTGAACCATGAAATTGTAATTCAGCGTCAACATTTTCACCTTTTTTACATTTACCATGTTTACGTTTACCCGTTCAGTAAATAATCTAAAAGGTCAAGATCCCAAAGATTTGGGTTCGGACGTTGGTCCACATAACAATCCAAGACTATATAGTGCAGAGAAGCATTCATCTATATTTATATATTCAAAGATGTATTGATTATTGTTTACTGAACGTCCAGTGGCAAAATTTACATACTGTGGGCTCTCTTGTTATGGTACTCTGCCTTTCTTGTGTTATGAACTACTCCAGACTAACCAAGCCTTCAATTCATTTACCATGTTTAGTAATTTTATAGTTTTAACTTAGTGTGAACAATTGTTCTACTGTGGTAAACAGTTGAACATTAACATACACGAAGATCCCAATGGTGCAACATACTTTTGTATGTATTTACCAAACCAGAAGCTTAGTTTTTGTCCATCAAAGTCTGCATTTTGGGTGTTTGGTTTTTTTTTTTTGGTTTAGATTGTTTTTAAAACCAGGATGTAAGATTTATCTTTTGAATTGTTTTACATTTGTGTGCTGATTTTTTTTTAAAAGCTTTATACTACATGTACAAGGGAAGGTATGTGATTTTGCTCATTGTCGAAGTCCAACAGTTTGTTCTATCTATATCCTTCATTTTTTTCAAACAAAATAGTGTTGTAAGAAAATTGTGCTAATAAAGAATATGTAATCAGACAAGAAACAAATATTTTGTTTTGTGTATTTTATTAGAAACTCCAAAAATCTATGTGAAATAGACATGGCTGTTCCTTTTATAACATTTCTAGTAACAATAACATCAACACAAGTATAAATTAATATTGTATGAATATTATAATACAAAACCAATAAACAGTCACTCCTGTGTGATGACGGACAGTTCATTTAAGTCACATTTACTAATCAATTTCACACATGAAATATAATCTTCATGGAAGAATGGTCAGCAATGAAAAAAACTCATTTTTGACAAACACACACAAAAAATTATATTTCAATCTTTCATAAAATAAATACACTTAGATCTTTGTTTTCTGAACTTCATAGTTGGGAATTCTTTTTAAGCATTTGATCAAATTCATTAAGTTACGCTTGCATCATGAAAACATGACGACCCTGTCTTAATTTCAAATTTTGTTTCTGTTATAAAGCACATGTATACAAATTGATTGTGATTAGAAAATGGCAACTGGAATAAATAAAAACTTTTAAAGTTCGTAAACACACACACACACTTCTAAACAAACAATCATCACTACACATACAATGAATACAAGCACACTTAAATGTATATTAATCACTCTGGATTGAGCATACACAATGAAAAACATATAAACAATGTGAATTGGATGGACTTTGGATGAATGATTACAAATGGCACCATTCACACATGAAATCTTTAAAAAAAAAAAAAATACACTTTCATAATACATACTTCTTTGAAACTTCTATTGCTTTAAAATTACACTTGGTCCAACTTGACTGTAAAATAAATCACTCAAATTTTTATCCTCTCATTCTCAATTTTTCTACTTGTTCTAACCAGCAATCTACTGTATCAACACTCATTGACCAAATTGTGCAGCTTATCACAGTAAATTCAGACCAAGTGTAATAAAAAACAACCATGTATTAAAGTGCAGAGCTGTGCTCAGCATACCAGCATTGCACAATCAAAAACTTTTGCTATTAAAATCATTTATAAAGTTTTTTCCTAGATTATAAAGCTGCCATTAAAACATGGACAGAATGTCAGTTAACAACCATTCAAAGTTCGTTCTTAATAATCGTTTCTACCCGTAGCTGTCTTTTTTCGACAGAGATCGTCTTTATATTTCAATAAAAGTCACTCCAAATAAATAAACAAAAATAAACACTGGCGCTTGAAATTCAACTGAATGCTTTACGACAATATTGTTCTAGAGAAAGAACTCTTCTTCTTCTCCATTAAATACTACGCTCGGAACAGTTTGATCACTATGTTTGTGATCCAAGATTGTCATAAAACCAGGTGACTGTTTCCCATTGATCCATGGATGCTGGAGAGCATCTCCGGCCGTCAGTCTGTCTTCTGGGTCTCGACGTAACAGACTTTTAATAAGACATTTAGCCTTCACCGACAACATTGGAGGAATACTGTACTGGCCTTTACGGATTTTACTAAATAGTGTACTCGGATCAGAATCGTGAAATGGGTAACGTCCGACTAGCATCGTGTAGAGCATGACTCCCAAACTCCAGATATCAGCTGCTCGACCTGAGTATGTTTCGTTAGAATGAAGAATTTCTGGACTAACGTATGCAGGACATCCATGTTTGTCTGCCAAACGGTCATTGGTTTCATCTTCTAACACCCGTGCGTCTTCTAACCCATCAAGTCTCAATTGAGTCCTGGAAATAAAAAAAAATAAACTGTTCAAATATGGTTGCAAAATTTTTAAAGGAAGTTTCTATGCACATCTTCATGATATTAAAGCACAACTCTGCAGAAATGGCATTTATAAATGTATGCTATAGTATATATGCAAGGTAATTAACTTATAATTTTCTCTAAAATACAGAAAGAACTGCTAATTCTGGATGATTTAATGCAAGTGATGCATTACATAAAATAGGTCAAACGTTGTTATTCATTGCAAAAAATACAATAATACAGGAAACTCCCAATGAGTCACATGATTAAATATACAATACAAATTCCAATATGTTAATTTCAATGTCATAAATTTTGAAATTCCATTTTCAAGGTTTAAAAAAAATGATATTTTTACATTAATTTATGACACTGACAGTTGACCTTTCGTAAGAACAACTAAACCATTGAAGTACATTTAGTACAATTGATAAAATTTGGATGACCAAATCAGATTGAATCAAATTAATCATAAAATTTCGATAATAAAACATGCATTTTTCAATGCTTAGCTTTACAATTTCAAATTACATTTTAAAAATTCTGTCTATATTCAATTAACATGATTTAGGCCACAAAGATATACATACTACTCTTATTTATAGAATACATAACATAATTAATGTTCATAAAAATAGATTTGTATATGTACATGGTTAACCAAATCCTCCCCATTAAAAATGTCCTATCCCAGCAAAATTTTATGACCTGATAATGGTCAGTGAAATGTACTTGTACATGTAATATACAAATTAATTTCACCTCTAAAGTAAACTAAATAGATAAACTTGTGGAGACCTGCCAAATTAGACATATAAACACCAACCCTAATATCTGACATTCAAGGAAATATACATGCCTATATATTATACATGTTAATTTCATGTTTATTTCTGTGTGTACATGTTTAAACCTTTACATTTCCTGTTTACAACTGACAAGTGGCAATGGCCATTTAATTTGTTTACAACAATGTACATGTGTATTCACTAATGTAAACAAAATTTATTCATCATATTTCTTGCCTGAATTGTTGTTAAAGGAAATGGGTTTAAACTTTGGGTGTGTCTAATACATAAATACAGATTTAATAGTAAAGGCCTTTCTTTTTATTATCCTGTGTTTAAATGATTGGGTGGAGCTGCAAAATCGTGTTGTACATAATCTCATCTGATATATTGTTACACCTACTTTATATTACATTAAATATGTTGTAGTAGGTAAAACGTCAATAAGGTACTGTGCTGGTAGGTTTGATAATAAAAATAATGTTGATATGTAGGATATACTTAATTACATTAAAACAATCTATACCAAAAATAAATGTTATCAGACAGAAACATTTCTATTTGTAAATCTACCTACACTTCCCCATAACCTATTTGATAAAAAGTATCATTGATTTTGCAAATCTAACAACCGCCATTGATCTGTTTGGAGTAGATTTCAATAAATAGCCTGCAATCAGGAAGTTACTGAACTATTTTATAATTCAGTTTATAGTTTTTCTTTTTGTACGATTTCTATTTCAAGCATTCAGTATGTCAGATTTTCTTGGTGAATAAAGGTTCAGTATCCATTAGACAAGGGCAGGGGTATACATTTGATTGTCTTGACCAAGCAAAAGTAAACCAAAAATCGTCATGTTCAAAAATAAACTTACCGTTCAGGATTTTTGAAGACAAACTTTCTTAGTTTGAGATCTCGTAGCACTATTCCATTACTGTGACAATATTCCACAGCGGAAACAATTTGTTCAAACAATCTATGAGCTTCCTCCTCCTTCAGCCGTTTTCTCTGGCGGACGTAGGAATGAAGATCACCATAATGTTTTTCAAATATAACATATGCTTTGGTTTCTCCAAGAATAATCTCAGAAATGCTGCTAAGATTCTCATGGCAATCCACTTGCCAATATGCTGCCAAGATTTCTCTGTATCGAGTTATTGGGAACACCTAAAAGAGAAAAGGAACAAAGTTTTTAATTTATGCATAAATATAAAATGCATGTATGTACAATGTATGCTGTAAACAAAGCCCAAGAACTCTCAATTCAGTGCTACACATGCATTGTTCATGTATGTATACTGAACAATTGAAATGCTTTGAATTTTCAATAATCATTTTTAATTTTATTTAAAGCTTTCTATCAGCTGATTTATACTTATTTTTATACATGATGTTTTGTGTAAATAACATATGATGTATGAAATGATCATTTATTGTACATGTACACTTCATAAAATGCTCATACATGTGTATTTTTTCATTACAGGTACATGTGTACATACATCTTAATCTATCACATGATAAACAACATGCAATAATGAATTGCATCATAAAACAGACTTAAACAGTACATGTAGGTGCAGCATGCATGTAAAAGCTGTTTTGCAGAGGAAACAAAGGCAATAAATTGTGATCATTCATAAATAAACATAAACTTATACTTCTTTAATATTAAATCAAAGTTTAATAAACCGCCTCCAATATTTAGTGAAGGCAGAAATCAATATTTAGGTCTGCACTAAAAATCTAATACATTTTTGACAAGATGAAGCCTGGTAAAAGGAAATTAAATTGAATTTATCAGTAAATGATTGCCTGGCAGGGAAATATTTCACGATTTTCTGACTGGATAACTGTGTATTGATTGTATGAATCAGCTGCTGAACTAACATTCCTATGGTTTATTTTTAGCTTGTTGATGAGGAATGCAACAAGCCCTAGCTATCATGGCTATAGCTAGTAAACAAGAGAAATCAATGAACAGAGAAAGTCAATGCCCTCCACTCCAGAACTCATGGTGTCATCTAATACAAGATTTGTCATAGCAAAAATTCTTTGTTTGATCAAGAAGATTGTACAAAAGTGACGTTTATTAATTGGACCATTAATAATTTTTTTAAAGTATTTATTTGTGCTATGTAGTCAGTAATACATGTCTTACATGCAGAGTATAGTGTAAGGTTAAGAAAAATATATTGTTAACACAGAAATAGTTCTGCCTTTCAAGTCTGAGCCAAAGGGACTGTATTTGAAACAGGAACCATATCCAAAATCATGATAGATAACCGCTATTAAACTTCCTTCTATACACACATATATATAACATGTATATTGTAATAGCTTGAAATCAGGATGTGTATTTACCTTGTTTAAATACACAACATTATAATGGTTGTATTCACTTCCTTTTCAAATGATATAACAAGCATTTCCTTTTGTACATCCTACTCGTGCATAAATGATTTTTACAACATTTGAATAATGCCCTTTGTTCTGTCATTGCACAATTTGTCAACAGCATTGACGAATACTTTTGTTGTTGAAAACTTTAAAATGCAGCAATTTTTGTTAACTATGGAGCAATATCTATAAATGTAGATATGTTTTTTTTATTGCTTAAGCAACAGGACTGAATGTAAAAAATTTTCTTTAAAGTATCATCATAGTACAATCAGTGGAAAATGTTGACGAAATGTCTTCTTTATTGTTATAGCAACAGAACTGTATGGATATTTTTCTTTAAAATATCATCATTCAAGATACATAGACTTCTTTGTATTCTCCTTTGTTGACGACTGTTACAACATGTTATTTTTTCAGCAGGAAGTTTGACCTATATGACCTCTGCATGATATCCCCATCATCCCATTAATTCAGAACAAAGGTCAGCTGTCTGGAGATTTATTTTAGGATAATGATGACATTGCATGTTCTACTAATTATCCATTCATGACAATCTAATATTTCTTATATAATAAATCAATCATTGAGTGTGCCAATCATAAATGTTGGTAATGTGTCATAATTTGGTAGTTATATCTAGAAAGTGTTAATACGTTATCATTATCTTATAGCATTTTCATCAGCTTTATATTTAAATACAAAGACTTCTGATTTTTGTATTATGAAATTTTTCCAAAAATTGAGACATGAAAGAACTTTTTTTAATACCTGATATGAGATCTATAAATAAATATACATATGTATCTCTATTTGAAAAAGCGAAAAATCAGTGTCTATTCTTTTTTTTCTTCTTTATTTAAAAATTCCTTTGTACTAAAATTTCTAAATCCAATTGATTTCCTTTGAAGTTACTAAATGAAAGCAATTACCTGAGAATTGCCACCTCATTGTTCTATAACACTTTCTTTGTTCAGGCATGACTCACCAGGTGAAACACCTTTGTTCAGACAGGTGTGTTTCATGTTTTATCATATATTCAATAATTATCAAAGTTGAAACCTCATGTTTTTCAAGAAATATATAAATATATAAATGAATTTCAAATTCAACTTCCATATTCTGTAATACCCCTTTGTGTATATTTGAAACTTGGAAATTTGTGTATTGGGGAAATTCCTAAAATTTTCATTCATGGGGAGACAACTCTATCAAATCTTTTAATGTTACCTACATTTTAGTCATTTATACAACTGTGCAGTAAATAAATTGTGAGTAAAATTTGTGTATATGATGTACATGTACATTTATTTAGTAGCATAAACAGTAACACCAATAAACAAATCAAACTTTTATATTTACCTTGCAGATATATTCTTCATTATTCTGCCAATTCACAGCTTTGTATGCATCCCCTTCAATCTGTCCCAATAAAAGGTATCTTCCAATCTTGGAAACATTCTGAGGAGAGTATTTCTCTGGAAACTTTGGCTGAGGTGACGAAGGTTGTAAATCTGGACTGAGATTTCCAGGAACTAAGTTAAATGAAATGTCAAAATGATCTGTTTTCTTCCTTGGCCCATGACTCGGAATTTGAAGTCTGGGCCTGGAACGTGTAACGCTCATTAATATAATAAACTAATTAGTTTGTCGTCGAGATGATTATTCTCTCAACTTTGATATGGAATCGGAATGTTTCCTTTGTCCAGTGTTTGTAGTTTCACTTTCCTTTTCCCTCCAGAAATGAAACAAAGAACAATGCAAATCAAATATTCGCACAAATAAATGAGATCAAGTTTCACGTTTAGTTTCAACTAATTGTTTTAAATAAATATAACAAAACAGATTAATATCACAGTTTTGCTTACTGGCAGTGTATAAAAACAAAATCGTTTTTGTCTCGACTTCAACGAAGTTCAAAACAAAACGCTAATTTCCTCGTGTGCACCTTCACACAAAACCGCGCTAAAAAGTCAACGATTTTCCACGTGTTTCCAACAGTTCCGAATAGGAGAGTGTGCTCGTCAATATCAGAATTTGGAATAATGTTGCAAAGTTTTTGAAATTCACTTAATGCGTGTTTCAGCTTATGATGAAATGCGTATATCCAAATATTACCTAACGATCAGTCATTCACCGGGTTCCTTCTGCGTTGTAAATGAAATGGTCAACAAAAAATCCACAAAAGTATCTTGATTGTATTAGTTGTAGTCCTAAGTGTAAGCACACTCTCTGGAAACTCTCGGGAGGGGCACGATGTACCAACCCTCCCCTTTCAAAGACCTGTACTTACTTCCATTGCGTTCGCCATTGTACTGATTTTATTAGCAACGTGTAGTATAACCGTCTTATAACCAAGTGCACCTGCGAATTCTTCCGCCTTGTTTTGCGACGAACACTATTTCAAATTTAGAAATCGTATGTGAAATACAAAAGGATGAAAAAATATTTGAATTCTGTATTTGATATCAAATAACTGTTAATTTTACAAAACGCACTTGTATTTGGATGCGCACTGAGCTACTACGTTCCAGAACTATATTGTACGCGGCAGTCTGTCTTCATTTCATTGATGAAATTCTTCCGTTCGGATTATCTCGCAATTTTTCCACAGGACAACACACGTTTGCAAATCACGCTAAATGATTGGTTGACCGGTGTCTATTTTAAGCAAAAACAATGGGATATCCCTATGACTTAACACCATATATGGCAAATGTTGATTGATTATTCGTTCATAAACAGTGACGTATCGAAGACACGTCATCAAAATAGTAATTTTATAGGTTAAGATTTTCTTTGTTTACTATAAAGTAAAATCCTGGTTTCGTTATGATGCAATCATTTGATCTGAAAGAAAAAAAATGATGCAAGCATATTTCAGGTGTTATATATTTAAATTATACTAAAAAACATAGTTCACTACTGTTGTAGTTTCAAAAGAGACATACAATCTTAAAACCGAGCTCGAGAAACCGAGGCAAACTTATCATGAAACTCGTAACAGATTAGAAATAAAAAAGAGTGCGTCACATAATATATTATATCATATAATGTCATATGTATTGTTTGTTTCGAAGAAACGCACAGTGTCGGCCAGGAAGGGGATATGTGTATATAACTCGTAGTTGATCATGTATTATTGAAATAAAACTTTGACATATTCTTCTATATGTATATAATAATATGATGCAAACTTTGAAAGAAAACAAAACTTCTTCAGAAAAATTGTGTAAGATGCTTGATCATGTTGATCACGATAATACTTTTATTTTTTTTAATTATTCATAATTTAGATTTAATAATATTATATAGACATTGTAAGTTATTGTTTTGTTTCCTAGCAATTTTGATATAAATCTTGGCTCTTATTTTTTCCAAAAAATATATGAATCGGGGAACTGAATTAGAGCGAAACATTTTTAAAAACGAAAACATTGCTTTACTGATGCAACTTTTTGTAATTTACAGTTAGTAGATGACGCAATATTTTTTGTTGCATTGAATACATTATATGCTGTTATGGGTTGTACTTTTTTTGGTTGTTGATTTTTGTCAGATGACGCAATTTGATTGGTGTTATAAAACGAGTATTCCAGTCAAAAAACGGTTCTAACATCGTAAATGTACGATCATAATAATTACTCAGTTATATTTTGAAGGCGAGTCCAGGGACTCGTCATTTTTAGCCATGATGAGTCCAACAGCAAGAAGAATATATTTTTCTGCAATATAATGTGTAATATTTTAGTCTATTTCCTAACAGAGCAATGAAATGACATTAAATTCAGATCACTTTTAAAATTTTGCTATAAAATGATGATATTTGTGTTCAGTTTTTACAAAATATTTCAATCTTGATGCATCTGTGGACAGTTTTGAAAAATGGTGAGTCCAGACATATTTTGATGAGTCCAGGACTCGTGGACTCGCCTTAGTGAGAACCCTGAGTAAAATGATTATTGCCATGAAATTTTGAACAAACATAAAAGGATAAGGTACACGACTGATAAGTATAAATAAACTGCAAATTCACAGTTTAATTACAGTAAAGAGCAGAGTCCCCTATCCACGGACTTTTAATGTTGGACCCCAATTTGTTTTCTTGTAATGGTGTCGATGGCTTGAACATAAAAATCACTAAGTTTTTCTACATCAGATAAATCGTTTCTTATTATATATAATATTTGCATTTTATATATAATTAACCCGTCAGGAAATACAGTACTTTGTTTGCAATTCATTTATTTATTTATATCTTATATGATAACGTTTTTTGTTTGTTTTTTTTTTGGTTTTTTTTTAAAGTAAACCATTTTGTTGCATTTAAAGCATGCTTATTATTTGAAATATTCTTTCAAATCAAAATCTGAATAACAAAAAGAGTATGTATTTATGGCAACAAACATATTCGCACTGCATGTAAAAAAATAATACAAAATTAGTGATTTTCGTGCATATGTACACGTGTCATTGTTTTTGATGGAGGAAACATCACAATAGAAGAGAAAAGGGTAAATAATATCTCAGTTACATAAAAATATTGAATGGATTTTTTAAAAATATTTTTTCTCATGCAAAATGAAGATTTGAGGCTATACGTGTTAGTCACATTTGTAAATTGACTTGTGTTTTTAATTGAGTTACACGTAACTGACTGACAAGCGTGACACGTCAATATTAGTAGTAACTGAATCATTGACAGCCTTGACATGAAAAATAAGGTAAATTTCAGACCTTCGGCAAAATTTTTAAAAAAGTAGTACCTC
The DNA here is from genome assembly GCF_963676685.1 of Mytilus edulis. Classification (NCBI taxonomy): domain Eukaryota; kingdom Metazoa; phylum Mollusca; class Bivalvia; order Mytilida; family Mytilidae; genus Mytilus; species Mytilus edulis. The sequence goes on along the minus strand of NC_092355.1, from coordinate 59,483,271 downwards.
AAGAACTAAATAATGTATTATAATAGGCCATGCAATGGGTTGAATCAATTTTGAATATTTGTATACATGTATATTTAAAAACATTTTTTTTTTAGAATTATGCAACATATTGCCCGGTCAAAACTGTATTAAAAAAGGGGGAAGGGTTTTCCGAGATTATTTATTAATTATCATCTGTTGCCGCGCATATTTTTTCCGTTGCTTTGTCACGCGAATAGTTTTTTTCAGTTTTGTACACATTTATTTCCTGGATTCTATGTGCACATATATCTGCATACCGTTATGTACAAGTTATTTATTTTCAGTACTTAAACGAGGACAGGTTATTTCATTTTCAGAATCCTTCCCCTAAAAAAAATTATCAAATGGTCACCCCTTACTGCAAACTGCAGTATTATAATTTATTTTTATTATCCGGTTATTGTGTGCATGTTTATTGTCATCTTTTTGTTGACCACTGCAAATAATAATTGAAATCTATTTTAAAATCAGCTGAAATTTATTTTCAGACATGAAAATAATTGATATAATCAAATATGTAAATTATTATTGATTGTTACTTTTTATTAATTTTTTGTCGGTAAGCCCGAGGGAAAACCCGTTACAAAACAATGTTTGATAATATCTTGTTATGAAATTGGTAGTTTGTAAACAATAAATACAAGTTAATAACATGTAATTACTGATTATTATGACACCTGTGATATCACAAGAATTCAAATTAATTCCCTTTGATTTTTTTTAATAACGGAAATGAAGCAGTTTGGAATAAACTTACCGCTTTCAAATTTATAGCTTAATTTGCGGTATCATTCATGTGTTTTGCTAAATGTTGAAATGCCGTTCCGTTGCCTTTTTAGTTTTCAACTTCTATTTCATTTGAGCTGTCTCATTGACAGTCATATCATGCACATCTTTTATTTCGTATTTTATAATTAACCAGTAATGCATTGAAATCCAGGGGCAGATCCAGCCGTTTTCAAAGGGAAAAGGGGGGGGGGGGTTCAAACCATATGTCCCCATTCAAGTGCATTGGTTTAAACCCCCGCCCCCTTGTGGATCGCTGAAATTTCGCATAAATATGGAAAAGATCATGTTCACTGTTTCGTTGTTCTTATGCCGTCTTGTGTAGCAAATTCGTATACAAATATGAAACAAGATAAACCGTTTTCTGGCTCTACCACCAAGAAATTTAAACAAATTCCGATCAATTTAGTATACATGTGACACATGTGTAACAAAATAACTTTTTTATATATACGGGACATGTATTTGCTAGCCCCCCCTTCCCCTAAATCGCACCACCTTAGTGTTCTATTTTAGCCTATTTCTCTACTAATTTAAGACCGGATCCTATAATTTAGTGCATTTCTGTAGTTATATTATTTTGAGAGAGGCAAGGTTTATTGCAGAAATCAGGCTTGTTTATTTTTCAGTATCGTTCTCGTTTTGCATTGCCAATTTATCTCAAGCTTACAATAATGAATTGGGTTTACTCATTGTCCAATTGTATAAATTCCCGTCATTTGGTCACGGGTCCCATGCAGTTGATAAGAGTCTCATTAGAATTGACATAAATTTCATACTGGTCTCAGATTTTTTCCCTATACATACCTCATACATGTATATTAGGGAAAAAAAGGGGGGGTGGAATTCCGAGACAAGTGCCTGTGAAGATTCACCGTGTTTCTATAGCAATAACAATGATGCATGTGATTATAGTATTCTTTTCTGCTTTCGTGACTTTAATAAGCCATATATTTTTTTTATATTTTAGCAGAGAGACAGAGGTAGAAGAAGAAAAAGATGGAGTGTGCGTCATTCACAAGTTTTATTTATACATGTTATATTTGATGCACTATATGCATTTAAAAAAATGTGTTAGTGGTGTTCAAGACCAAATAACAAAAAAAATAAAGTTTGACATGTCAGGAACACATTTAATTTGAAGATATATTTTCATATTTTATAAGAAATCAATAAGAATCAAAACCCCAGTTACTATATATGTCATGAAAGAAATTATACGAAGATACAATTCAGTCCTACCTGGTATCATTGCCTTGGATGTTATAAACACATCTATGCAAATTTACCAATAATTATCTCCGTACATACTACTACATTGACATTTCGTCATGTAAATAACCTGATAGAAAACACGTACTTGTTTTAGCAGAACCTTGTCACGTAAAACATTTTCCTCGTTAAAAATAAATGGACATTCGATTTTTATAAAATGTTTTAAGTGAGAAAAACAGTTAAACTGTGATAACAAAATGGAAGTCATGTATAGGTATTCAACAGTTAAAAGTTAAGTTGAGACAGAGGTCAATGTCCGCTTTGGCTCATCCTACATGAGATTACAGTAATACGCAGCATGAAAAATACCATTGAATGAATAAAATTGAAAATGGAAATGGGGAATGTGTTAAAGACCATGGAACAGACAACAGCAGAAGGTCACCAACAGGTCTTCAATGGAAATTTTCATGAAAGGCTTTTGACCCGCTACTTTGAAAGATAGAGGCGGATCCAGTTCCACCCCTGTTGAAAATTTGCGCTTTTTCATTTTCTGTGTTTGACTGACCTTTTTGGACTGAATTATGTTCCTGACCTTGATCCAGCTGCCTTTTTTTCTTTAAATTCACAAATATAGTTAGAGAAGAGGAAAACGCGTCGATCTGCGCAATGGTAGGCGATGTTGTCGTAGCTGTGGAACCGTATAGCTCTTTAGGTCCTTATACTATTTTTTTATTATTTGCGGAAAACATATCATTAGGACCCGAGTAGATTTTCTAGGCACTTTATATATACATATACATGTACCCCCCAACCCATGTATGTATATCTGGGGCGAATGATGCGAATCCAGCCAGTTTCAAAAGGAGGGTTCCCAACCAAGGATAAATGGAGGGTTCCAACCATATATTTCCATTTAAATGCATTGATCGTTAAAAAAGGGGAGGGTCCAACCCACGGACCCCCATGAATCCACCATTGTTTATATTATATAAACGTGGCCTCTGGCCTTTGTTAGTCTTGTACTATTTTAATTTTAGTTTCTTGTGTACAATTTGGAAATTAGTATGGCGTTCATTATCACTGGACTAGTATATATTTGTTTAGGGGCCAGCTGAAGGACGCCTCCGTGTGCGGGAATTTCTCGCTACATTGAAGACCTGTTGGTGACCTTCTGCTGTTGTTTTTTATTTGGTCGGGTTGTTGTCTCTTTGACACATTCCCCATTTCCATTCTCAATTTTATGACACAGATTTGAGTTCACTTGGCAGGACAAAAATATTCCTTGGGTGTAAAGCTCGAAGGGAAACCAAGAGTATTTACACAAAGCATTTAAGAGCATCACACCTAAAAGGCCTTGCAAATGTATAGCCAAACTCAGCATAGGTGAATGAACTTTGCCTGAGGGTATTTCATACAACAACAAATATAATTTATAAATAAATTTATCACGGATACATTTGTTGTCTTTGTTTAGGACGCAGAATCATTTCGGTACTAAGTTTGATTAAAACCTCGATTAGTTATTGCGTCTCAGATAAACAGTATCATATAAATGTTTGTGGAACATTGAATGATTCTACATGTATATAAATAATGTCGAGGGGTAAAAGTTTGCTTATTGCTTATTAGAATAATGAAAAACATGCACATTGGATTGATAATATTTTTGAAGGAAACAAATAAACTAAATGTATATATTCAAGTATCTCGCGGCATCATATTTACTCACTGCACTTCCAAACCTTTATGAAATCAATATCATCAATTTATATTTCAAACCGTTCTACGTCATCAGCTGTTGAATTAGCTGCAACACTTTAATTCAATTACGCTTAAATATGGAAAACTATTTGTTTGCGATTTCTTTTATTTAATGAAAGTTCTATACTAGATAAAAATATGAAAATAAGAAGGTTTAGTATAATTGCCAATGAGACAACTCTCCACAAGAGACCAAAATGACACAGATATTAACAACTGCAGATCATATTACGGCCTTCAACAATGAGTAAAAAGCATACTGCTTAGTCAGCTATGAAAGGTCCCGAAATTTCAAATGCAATAAAATTCCGTTGAAATGAGAAAACTAACGGTCTGATTTGTGTACAAAATAATGAACGAAAAATAAATAGTATACATGCACAGACCACTAAATAACAGATTCCTGACTTGTGACGGGCACATACAGAATACGGCGGGGTCAACTAAATCACTTATAATTATGCAATGCATGATGTATATGGGCGTTTTTCAATAAAAGCGTAACTTTCAGACCTAAAAAAAATGGAAAATCAACTTGTCTAAAATTTAATTTCAAGAGTTATTTTGAATACCTCTATAATAGACCTGTTTGTAAACAAAAAGTGCAATCTTAAATATTCTTTAAAATGACATTATTTTCATAATTTGTGTACTGTTTCGTAGGGGACTTTTGTCCCCTACGAAATTTCTTCTAAACACACATATTTTTTGCAATTTTAAATGTTTCCTATAGACATTCCAGTTTGTTTACTTTACAGTCAGGATCCTACTTCGTCAAAATTATCTCCCCATTACGCCAGTTCATTTTCACAATCGTAGAAATGGAAGCCATTGTAGCGATGACGCGCTACCAATTTTGCTCTTGGAAACCGATAAATTTATCCACATTGCACCAATACGATCCTTATATGCCAGTTATATTTTAAAAGACAAATGTATCAACTAGCTAATGAGCATCAGTTAATGATCTTGTCTGCATTGATTCAACTTAAAACTATTGTCTGATCGGTTGTCAGGTGGAATTTTCGAAAAATCATAAACATTTAAAAAAATTCTAATTAAATATTTCGTGGAAGGGCAGACTAGATTTTTTTAGTGGTTGAAGACTATAAACCCTAGTTATCACACACAAAAAAATAGAATTTTTCGAAGATATGCATTTTCATCATCCAACTTGTAAGACTGTCGTCAAGTACTTTCAGTAGAAAAATAGCTATTCGAACACACCTTCTCTGTTTTTGTGACTCATTAGATAGGTATTTCACTTGACCCATATATTTCATCTTTTAGTACTGTTATTTTTTTGTGTTATAAAGTCAAACTGTAGCTTTAATATATAAAAATGATAGAATCTGAAGCGAGACGATGTATGAAATATTCTTACTTTGTACGATACCAAGACAAAATACTCAACTCAAACACGCCCTAACATAAATAGGTGCACTCGATTTTCTCTTTCGATACAATTGGTACCTATTTTTTGGAATTTTTTCTTCAGACACATAATGGAAGGGCAGACACGAAAATAACTGAACTAATAGATTGACATGTTTTCCGTCCGTTGTAATTTTTTCAAAAAAATCGGAGGTTATGCATTTTCGTCATCCAACTTGAAAGATACCATGTCGTCGACTTGATATCTAATTGTTCTGCTTAACTATGTACTAGATAAATTGAAAACTTATGCAAATGGTGTTTTTGAAATAAAACACCTCGTTATTGAGAAGAAAATTGCAGTTTTGTTTGTTTCTATTAACTTTTAAAAAATTTGTCACTATAGTAAACAATACAGTAAACATTTATCGCCTTCTCTAATAAAGAGCTTCGATTCTTTTGTTCTATTTCAACCTGGTTTCCAACTGTTTAAATACTAGAAAAATATCATTTTTTTTCTGAATTGGAAAACCATTTTTATCGATGATTAGACAGTACTTCACATATGAAGGTTCAACTCATGTTACGTAGTGGACATTTTGATGCGTTTCGTAGTGGACAAAACCGTTTCGTAGTGGACAAAAAGTTTCGTAGTTGACATCAGCCCTATTATATGTTAATAAAAACATAATAAAAATTACACGAAACTAACCCTTGTTATTTGTTTTGCACGAATATAATTGAAAAAAGATTAAAAAAAGACTCCATGGTAGTGGTAGTGTCCACTACGAAACGTTTTTCTCCCATACTTGTTTCGTAGGGGACCGTTTCGTAAGGGACGTATTCGCATGTTTTATTTTTCCCCACAATCCCTCTATTGCAATAGTAACAAGACTGATTGTATTCATCAAAGCATTTATCAAGCTGTACACTGATATTTTTTTCATAATTTTAAAACCAGATACTGAAGGAGATTTGACCCGTTTCGTAGGGGACATTATCAAAAATACGGTATCACTCTGGTCCATTGGATGTGCTAAATTTTTCTTACCAACAATTTAATTGCCGTTATAAAAGCATCACTTCTTTTGTAAGACCCTAATGTATATATCTCTTGCAAACAAAGATTACATTGATTTTATAAAACTGTTTATTGGCAAATTTTAATGACTTCGTTTCGTAGTGGACATTTTGTGAGGGACACACCTTCTGAAATTAAAAAACCTATATTGAAATGTGTTTATTAGAATATGTTGGCTCTGAACATACTTTTGAATTATTAAAGAACTTATGTAAAGTAAAAAACCCATTTATTTCTTCATTTTTTTACGATATTTTAGAGTATGAATGTTGAACAGGCGGTCTAGGGACATGCCATTTTGGTTGTTTTGGACCATTCAGGAGTCAATATCTTATCAATCCCTCTAAAAATAAACTGTTTCTTTGCTTAAAAATGTTAAATCTAAATCAATGTACTGACTGCACAAAAAAATACTTGCAAAGATCAAACACATTTTTTTTAAAGTGAATAGGACAAGAAAATACGTTTTTATTGAAAAACGCCCATATACTGTGTTCCAGGAGCTATTACTATAAGCTGCCGGAGGCGGATACAGCCATTTTAATAGGGGGTTCCCAACCCAGGATAAAAAGGAGAGGGTCCAATTATATGTCCCTATAGTGAAATGCATTGGTCGTCAAAAAGGGGGGTCCAATCCACGGACCCCCCGGATCCGCCACTGAGATGAGCAGATTAAGAAAGATCATGTTGATTATATAGAATATACATATTTATTTGATACAAGGACTTTTTACAAATTTCTCCCCTTTGCTGCGCTCGTCCAACAGTGGTCGGTGCCCGCTCGATTGTCCAACAGTGGTCGGTGCCCGCTTATTGTCCAACAGGGGTCGGTGCCCGCTTATTGTCCGACAGCGGTCGGTGCCCGCTTATTGTCCAACAGTGGTCGATGCCCGCTTATTGTCCAACAGTGGTCGGTGCCCGCTTATTGTCCAACAGTGGTCGGTGCCCGCTCGATTGTCCAACAGTGGTCGGTGCCCGCTTATTGTTCAATAGTGGTCGGTGCCCGCTTATTGTCCAACAGTGGTCGGTGCCCGCTTATTGTCCAACAGTGGTCGGTGCCCACTCGATTGTCCAACAGTGGTCGGTGCCCGCTTACTCTGATCTAAATATACAAATGAAAATATTGATCAAGATGTGAACGAAATGGATGTCACACATTTTCGGTCTGCTAAAAATCTAATTCATTCTATACATGCCCTGTAATACAAAACTGGTACTTTTTTTTGGTTATATTTCCTGCTTTCTCAAATATATTTTTAGTGTGTTGCAACCGACAATTATTAATTTATCAGTTTTATTTGTAGTACGTAAGAACATCTAGCTAGCATTTTTTTTTATAGCTTTGATACACTTATATTCCTCGTATGCTTTCTTAAAGATATTTTTAGCGTTATGCAACCGACTATTATTAATTAATCTGTTTATTTTTTATTTGTAGTACAGAAGAAGAACTATACTTGCTAGCGATGTTTCCATAATTTTGCATCTTCGCTTGCCAAGGGTTACGATCCACTCCCGTTCTCGTCACGGGAGAACGGGAGTGGATCGTAACCCTTGGCTAGCGAAGATGATAATTTTGTTGCACTGCTTTATTTCCTGCTTCCTCAAGATATTTAAAGTGTGTTGCAACCGACGATAATTAGTTAATTAATTTATCTGTTTATTATTTTATTTGTAGTACCAAAGAAGAACAACTTGCTACCGGTGCTTCATATACAGCCTTTGTTGCACTGAACATTATTTCCTGCTTTCTCCAAGATATTTTTAAGTGTTTTGCAACCGACGATTATTTAAGAATTGAATGCTTCTTTTTGTAACTTTATTGGGGTGTAAAAGCGTTGACCGAAGTACATTTTGTATGAAGCGCGGAAGCGATTCATTCTAAAAATGTGCGCACGGTCAACGCTTTTACAACCCTATGAAGTTACAAAAAGAAGCATTCAATACTTATAATTACATTTGTTAGCTAGGATCACGAAAACACCATTTACATCATGTTTTTATTTAATTCACCTGTGCACTTTATTATGGGACCTCGTGTCATCATGAATGATAAGTTTTATTGTGTGATACAACTGCTTAAGGAATAACACGTGATGTGCAGTTAGCTAATCAGAATAACGTATTATAATGAAACATACATCTATGTAATTATTAATTTATCAGTTCCTTTTTTATTTGCAGTACGTAAGAAGAACTTTATAGTGGTGTTTTCATAGCTTTGATGCACTGATATATACTTCATGCTTTCTCAAAGATATGTTTAGTGTGTTGCAATCGCCGATTAATAATTTATCAGTTTATTTTGGATTTGTAGTACAGAAGAAGCACAACTTGCTAGCGGTGTTTACATAGCTTTGATGCACTCGGCTATATTTCCGGCTTTCTCAAAGTTATTTTTTAGGGGTTTGCAACCGACGATCATTAATTTATCAGTTTATTTTGGTTTGATGGTACAGAAGTAGAATAAATTCTAGCGGTGTTTTCATAGCTTTGCTGCACTGTTATATTTCCTGATCTCTCTAAAGATATTTTTAGTGTTTTGCAACCGACGAATATTAATTTATCTGTTTATTTTGTATTTGTAGAAGAACTTTCTAACACTGTTTTTATAGCTTTGACGCACTGTTTTATGTCCTGCTTTCTCAAAGAATATCTTAACGGTATAGTATTGATCTGTTTTAAGAATTGTATATAACCGTCAGAAAATCCAATTTTGTGACGCAGGTCAGGAGTGGTTTTCCCATCACGGAATTTCTATCTTTTTTTAAGAACTCCGATTACCAAGGTTGTTGCCTATGGCTCAGGGAACGGTTCTCCTTTCATGTCTTGTATTGAAAATGATATAAAATGACACGTAGGAAAGGAACGGTTTGCTTTTTGTTGTTCATGGTTTTTGTTGAATAATTCCTTAAGGTTGTTATGATTTTAACTCAATGTATCACATATATGTATGGTTCTAAGTAAATTAGCTTTTAGTACACTCACACTCCAGTAAAGCGGGAAGGGCTGTCTCATTACTACAAAAGAGATGAAAAATAAAAAAGTTAATTGTTTATTATCTTTTTGGGTGCAAAAAATTATAATTTTACCACTGAAAGACATCACAAATGCGAACATACTACAGTACTTTACATTTTTCAAAAGGTTGTTGATTTCAAAGATTTCAAAGCTGAAATCACAACGCACATATTGAGTTTGAGAGTTGCTAATTAAGCAATACGCTGATGTCATGCACAGGTATTTTATTGATCGTGTCAGGAAAACAAACCTCTCCATGCAATCTATTGAGCGTTATTACCTACGAACCTGTATGATGTAAAACAATATATTATGACGTAGTTACATCCAAAAAGATGATGATATTTAGATTATTTTGCAATATATGACCTTTTTTTCTCCAGAAATAAAGGTTGGATGTGGGAAATAATTATGATTGGAAAAAAGATGCTTAATGCTCCTATATTGGAATTTTCAAAGTTCTGCTTTGGATAAGTGGTCGTAATGTGCACATTTGACATTTTAGTTAATATATTATTGTTAGAATGGCAAATTGAAATTCAGGCTTAAAGCTAAAGGCTATCGAAGACATGCATAACATAATGCTTTAGGAACATATAGGATAGAAATGTTGCGGGAACACATGAAAATGTTACTCACTGAGTGACCAAACAAAATACTCCAAATTGCGAATAATAAAACCATTTGGGGAGCCTCTTTTACTCTGCATGTTTCAACATAATGGCAATCTCTGGTATAGCAGCAAAATTGTTAAAAAGGTAAAATTGAAAGAAAAAATAGGAAGGAACCCGCAGCAAGTCTAGTGGCCTGTATAGACGTTTTACAATTTATCTTAACATATATACAGTGTAACCTGTGTAATTCGACACTCTGTTTTAAGAAAGGAAGTACACATTTAATAATGAAATAATATCGTGTCTGTTGAAATCCAAAGATATATCCATTATTATTTTATGTATGAGGGTCACTCTGTATAGGAGATCTTCATTTCTATATATTCTTTAAATTTAAGGACATTTTTGTTTTAAAAAATATGCTTAATGTTCGCTGTTGTTTATTTTTTCTTTTCCCGTGCAAAATTCTCTGAAAACCCAACCCAGAGACTCAAATAATTGAATGTAGTTGATACTAACTGTAAAATTCAACAAATCAGCATAAACAACGGTCAGTTTTGAAATAACATTGTTTATTTACACTTTTGTTTTGAAATAGATATCGAATCACGATGGTATTAGATCAGTTTGTTATGCGCAGGTCAATACACAACAATAAACAATTTCTGAACGTAACTAGTCACGATTTAAAGTGTTTATACGGAGAGAAAAGAATACATAGAACTTTTAAAGGGGTCAATATTCAGGTTCTAACAACATGTTATTGTTAAATCTCTTAAGTTTAATTTGTCTTAGTATATATACTTGAAATAATGGTCACTGGACGTTTAGATGTCAACATGTTTTGTTAAATCTTTTAATCTTTTTTTGTCATATATGTAAGCTTAAAATAATTGTCACTGGACGTTTAGCCAACACCAATAAATCAAATATAATCTTGAATATATATAATAAAAAAAAAGAAGATTTGGTATGACAACTCTCCACAAAAGACTATATGACTTTAAAAGCCTATTACAGTAAAAAACAAATACTCAAAATACACCAATCTCCTATAAGCTTTTTTAATACTTTTTCGTCTTTAAAGAACTATCACGTTTACAAATGAAATGTGTTTGTACGAAGAAGAAAAGAGAAAAGAAAAGAACACGTTATGAAGTTCATCCGTCCGTAGTGCTTTCAGGATTTACCTAAATCAGGAGTGCCCAAAGCCATATATTTTTTACATGTCCTATGTAACTATCCATGAAAAAAAAGGATATCCATTGACCTAGTATAAAAACGATATCCATTGACCAATTACATAACCAAACCCACGCATTTCAAAATATTTACATGACAATTTACCCCCATGCATAATCTATATGTGATATGTTTTTGCTTCACCTTATATTGCTACAGTTTGAAACTGAGAAATTAGCCAATACAATTAATACGTCACCTGAAACAGAGACATATATGTGTATATATGTCTCTGCCTGAAATTAAAACCGTTCGTGCTCTTTATCTTTTTTACGTATTTGTTTGGGTTTGTTTTTTTTTTGTTACACGTGTTGTTTGGGTTTTTTTTGTGGAGGTGGCGGGGTTTCGGGTTTTGGGTGTCGGAATTCTGTTGTTTCTATTGTTTTAGTTTTTCTTTTTCTGTTTGCCATAAATATTTTATCCCTTTCTCCAAAGTTATTTCGCCAAAGTGATTGCATTACAGAACTTATTAAAAGAATTAAACAGAAAAAAAAACCAAATGAATTTCATGAATAAAAACAAACAATTCTTATTGTTTCCTTTCTTTCAATTTATTTTGTAATGACATTACCATTCGCCAGCGTTGTTAAAAAAAATGGACACTACAAACTCAATTGTAACTACTCGGCCATTCTCGCAATGCAGTGTACAATTTCTTCGTGCATCCAGAAAGGCCGAGTAGTTTCGATTGGGTACAAACTGTTAGGTGCATTCGTCTCAACTCGGTCATTTCCGTTCGTTCATCTATAGAAAGGAATTTACTTAGAGGATTGCCGATTGCAATACGATGCCGGAGCATTGCGAAATGGACTAAGTATTCCGTGCATGAATAACCTAAAATTTTAACAAATGTCCTGAAATGCTTAAAACATCGATCAATGATAGTTTATAATGTTCCGTTTTGCAAACAAAAAAATACTGACGAGTTTGTGCCGGGTTGAGGTTATAAAGACCTTTTAAAATCATAAAGTCATTTTTTTTGAAAATTTTATGGCTTAAAATCAAAAATCTTACTTTTAGCTGTTGTTCCATTACAGATATATGAGTCTTACATTTCTCTTTACAGAGACATTGTGCTGAACGAAGATCTTAATTCATTTTTGTACTCATTTCCCCCTGTTTTAACATTATTTGCCAATTTACATCCCCCCCCCCTCCAATATTCCAATTTTCTATGTTTTTGTCCAGTATTCTCTTTCTGCAAACCCAATCCAGACCCTTAAACATCATCATTTTAACAAGGGCAACTGGTGTCAAATTATATTTGAGAGTCTTCCCGCTAAATTTCTGATTTTTTTTTAGGTAATTTTTCTCTGTTCTTTATTGGTTTGCCTATAATTATCTATTCATTATATTCTTGAACCTCATTATTCTTTTTTTTTTTGTTTTGTTGTCCATTTTACTCTTTTCTTTATTTTGTTTTACGAGGGTGGTCACGGTTATTTTCGTGCAACATGTTTTGCCATTTTTATTTCACGTGCAGCCTTGAAAAGGGTTCTTTATTCACCGTGTTTCGTTTAATCGACAAAAAGATCAGCGTTTTTAATTGTTCGTTCGTTCGTCGTGAAATGGAAATTTTATATCTCGTTTCGCGTTCTTCAGTCCGTGCGGATACCACCCCCTTCTTTTTACGCCGCTCTTTAGCTTTATTCTCTATTGAGTCATCTTCGCTATTTATCACCCACTAAATCCCTTTCTACATGTATTAAATAGTATATATATCCCTAAGTACATCTCTTTAGGCTGTAGATAAAAAGAACTAAAATTATAAATTACGAAACATGAAAATAAAATTATACATTACGAAACATATATAAGTAAAATTTTATATTACGACACGACATAAACATAATAGCGATTCATTCATTGGTTAAATCGGTTGTTGACATTAAATTCATGTGTCAATATATAGGACGTTCCAGATTACATCACAAAAGGTCACGAACTTCGTGAGACCTTACTAATCGTTGTGAAATGACCCTATAAATTATTGTCATGATGATATATCGATTACTTTAAATCGTATTTCGAGAAACATCGATCATTGAAATAATTATATCTTGCCAAGCTGGGGAGGAATAGAACCCTCTATTTATTTATTAAGTCGAAAACTTGGTAAAGATTGAACGACCGATCGAAAAAGGAGTTTTGTTATTTTTATTATTTTATTATATTTGAAACTATTTTGCTCCCTTAAAAGGAATTCATATTCATTAATTACCTCCATGGTAAATATACTTATATCTTTTAGATTATAAAATACAGTAAACAGATAGCAGAAACAGCGTTACAATAAGGACAGTAAGCTTGAAAATAAAATGGAAAAACATGGAAAAAAATAACAATTGGTTGAAGAAAAAAAACCATATGGTGGTACACTTATTTGTTTCGCTACTGCCCTTCGAAAATACCCATTTTTCAGGCGCGGATCCATCCATTTTAAAAAGGGGGTTCCTAACCCAGGGCAAAGGGTGTGTGTGTGTGTGGGGGGTTTCCAACTACGTGCCCCCATTCAAATGCATTGATCGTCAAAAAGGGGGTTCCAACCCCCGGAACCCCCCCCCCCCCCCCTGGATCCACCACTGTTTTTGATGATTTTCCAATATTTCATCTGATTTTACATATTCGGCTATTATCATGGGGGAAAAAAATCACAATTCCACAATTCATCTTTTTTTCATACAAGAAATGCCAATCCTTTATTTTGTTGAAATTGTGCATTTTTTAAATTTTTGAAAACAATTGTTCTTAATCAGATTGTGGGTTACTCCTACCCCCTAAATTTACCCTAAACAAACTGACAACACAACTATTGAAAAAAAAAAAGCACAAATCAATTCAAAATAGCATAAGTGCCCGAGTGCAAAAAGGGGTCGTGATTTCAGAATGAATCAAAGTGGTTTCGGCTTTTTTTCCGCTACGTACCACTTAGCAGTAAAAGAATGTTAAAACTAGTCAGCTTGAAATAGAGTAATGTTTCCATGTTGGGTTATACGTTATCCCGATCAGGGATTGTTAGCTGTGTGATAGAATCTACAATCCAGTTAAACGTGTCAGTATTTAGCAAATCAGGATACATAACCCTACCATATTAAATTCAAACGGTTAACTAATAGTTTCCGCGGGACGTTAATCATCTTCATCAATGAAGGAAGAGGAATTTAGTTGTTCAGAATAAGATTTAATCCATATCTCTGATCGGACGTGGCTGTGTATTTGTTCATCCCCAAAAGCCTAACGGAAGCCATATTTAAGCAAGGGTTTAACTGCAGGTAGAAATACACTAGACTGACCATATTTCTACACTTCCCATCAAACTTCAGGCATATATATAGAATGAAAAAAATAACCAAATACTGAACAGAAAAGGATATATTCTTCTGACGTTTCAGTCTCGTTGAAATCTCGGAGGGAATCCATTTCGTATACACAAGAGAAAAAAAATATATTGATTTCCAGAAATACAAATATTTGATTTAGTATAACTGAGATCTTTAGTTTGTGTGATTATTATTTGACTTAATTATTTCTATTCATCTTTCGTTTTTTTTTTCTTTAAAGTGTGACAGTTTTTATGTCTCACTTCAACTGTAACCGAGTTTTCGTTCTACTTTTTTATCTGTACTTTATATCACCTTGGTTCCAAGGTCGGTGAAATACCTATGATATGATGCATATCGTATCCATGCATGCTTTACCTATATATACGGATACGTGTAACTTTTTACTACTAGTATATAGGACATTAAAAAATTAAACATCACGAACTAGATAAACGTAGACTATTCTGGAGAAACTCAAAATATAATCATTCTACATTTAGACCTATTCATAACAACAAGGTTTGAAATTTATTTTACCCCAGTTTCAAGACTAGAGCTCTAAAGACAAATTAACAAAATTATGTTTTTTTTTTTCTTCAAATATCTGACATAAAACTGAGACAATGGTACCATTCCTCTCTTTTTAAAACGATTCAAAACTGCTAAACGTAGGGAAGATGTTAAGTAAAACTAGAGGCTATAAAGAGCCATTTTTGGTAATAATCATCGTGAAAGGGCAATAACTCTATAAATAGTTAACAGTCAATTTTAGTCTAGTTGACATATTATTTGTAGATCATTCCTGGTGATCTTTATTGCTTTTGAAAGTTTTAATCTACATTTGTATCTATTACATCAGGTTTTTTCAATATAACAGGCAACGAGTCGACTTGAGATTTCAGCCATGAAATTTTTAGTAGTTTTTTTTCTAGTTGGTCCCTTTTTTGCGGAAGTCTCTAACTTTATAATATAGTTTTCAAATCAATAGAGATTAAAATGCACAGAAAAATGGTGAAAATCGTCATAGAAGGGAAATAACTTCAATAAAGAGTCAACGGACGATGCTGGCTATATAGATTTATTTGTAGATCTAAACTTTATACATCAACAATATGATTATGGCCAAGATTTGTTAAATTAGGACGTTTTTTGGGGGAGACCGCAATGTTTGTAAAAATTTACGGACGACGGACGCCTAGTGAGGAGGAAAACTAGATATCATTATATTTTTTTTAAATTGTGCACCAACCAAATTGTTTGAGAAAAAAATATAATTTAAAATCATTTCATTTATTCTTGTTTATTTTGAGGTTGGTGACACGGGGAGGCTAATTTCCAAAATACTGCCTTTTTTCATTCCTTTTTATTTTGTCCCAAATCGCACGCTTTCCCACTGATTCCCTATCCTGTTCCCCACCGACAGTGGCGGATCATGGGGATGGGGGGGGGGGGGGGTCCGGGGGTTGGAACCCCCTTTTTTGGACGATCAACGCATTTGAATGGGAGCATATAGTTGGACCCCTCTTTTTACTCTGGGTTGGGACCCCCCCCTTTTTAAAATGGCTGGTTCCGCCACTGCACCGATCTTGTGAGTTCGAATCCTGCATGCGACAGGTTAGCTCGCATCCAGTCTTAATTGACTAGGATTCTGAGGTTTTCTACCAAAGGTTGCATGATGGTTCTCCCCGGCTTCCTCCTTCAATAAAATCTGACCGCCACGAAATAGCACGAAAGTGCTGAAAGTAGCGTTAAACAACAAAAAATCAATCAACCAATCATTACTTTCAAAAGGAGACCGTATCATCTTTTCTAAATGCGTACCCCAGTGACGGATACAGTGGGTGGGGAATATATGGTTGGACCCCCTTTTTAACCTGGTTTGGGACCCCCCTTTTTGATTAACAACGTATCAAACAATCTAATTAAAACATTGATCTCTGATAACGTTATAATCATAGATCAATATTTCAATTAGATTGACGTATCAAATGAATAGAAAGACTTTTCCTTCAGCAGACAAATGCTCGTCTCTGTATGTACGTAGTTCAGCTGTTATATATAGTCCATAGACATTCAACGCGGAAATGACTGAGACTATCATTAAAGTAACCATGCAAGTAGATACTTATGTATCATTGTTAAAATAATTGAGATATAATTCATCCTGTTTTGATGGTCCTCATATCAATTATGATTATATCTAGTCAACGTATAGAATACAATTAAGATAACCCAGCTGGTTGAATAACTGACATGTACGTCCGTTCAACTGACAAAATGATTTCAGATCTCGGCAAGAAATTTCATATCAAACAGTCTTTATTTCCTATTTTTTTACAGTATCAGCAGATTATGAAAACTTTGAATTTCTTTCAACATGATAACATATTTCCTAACACGTCACCAAATAGTGACAAAATCAAAGAGCCAATGAAATTTGGGGAATTTTAAAGTATTATTTAAAAATCGGCTATACAGGGAACATTCTTCACAAAATGTCAAATTCGTTCGAAATCATTCTATTTCAAAACACATTGAAATAATTTCGTCAGTATTGTTCTTACATTTATCGATCTGAGAATGTATGACATATTTGCAACTGGACAACAGTCAGTCAATCCTACGCTTTTCCATCTTCGCTAGCCAAGGGTTACGATCCACTCCCGTTCTCTTCACAAGGGTTACGATCCACTCCCGTTCTCTTCACAAGGGTTACGATCCACAAGAGAACGGGAGTGGATCGTAACCCTTGGCTAGCGAAGATGACGCTTTTTAGTAACAATAAATAAATTAATCGATGAAAAGATACACGGATTTCTTTCACTTCTACTAAGATTGTTTTAATTTGGGGACACTTTACGAAAAAAAAACCTTTTATTTTCATTTGCGTGTTCTGTTATTTATTTGTGTTTATTTGATTGATTTTGCATTGGTCTTTTCAATGCTGTTTTGACAACATGACTGTGCAAAATGAATATTAAATATGTAAATTGATATTTCAATCGCATAGGTTGTTGACTTTTAAATTTAGTCATGTGTGAACATTACTTAAGACGTTAAACTCGCAATAGTTTAAAAGGTTATGTAGTTCATGAGTAAAGGTTGTACTGAAATGACCAACATAATGTTATGAAATAATAGCCCTTCCCACGGTGATGTTTTTATTAAGTACATAGTCACTAATGATTGACCCTCTGAAGCTTATTTTCACTTTTTTCAATCATATAAAAAAGATGTGGTATGGTTGCCAATGAGACAACTATCCACAAAAGACCAAAATGACACAGACATTAACAACTATAGGTCACCGTACGGCCTTCAACAATGAGCAAAGCCCATACCGCATAGTCAGCTATAAAAGGCCCCGATAAGACAATGTAAAACAATTCAAACAAGAAAAACTAACGGCCTCATTTATATAAAAAAAAAATGTTTGTCAGATGAAAGCGAAGTCACGGCAAAAAAGCAAATGTCACATAACGTCCTTTTGTTATCTTTTTTTTTTTCTATTCATGCAACAAGATGTTTGTTTCTGTTGTTTGATTGATTGATTTTTGTCTGCTTAACATTCAGTGGCAAATCTTTCGCTCAAGAGATCTTTCGTGTATGTTTGTAGGACTACAAATTGGAAAGGCACTCTTAAAGGGGGTTCCCAATCCAGGATAATAGGAGGATCAAACTGTATGTCCCTATCATTATGCATTGATCTTAAAATAAGGACGGTTCCAACCCTCGGACCCCTTGGACCCGCCATTGAAAGTTGTCCGTCATCAAAGTTGCTATGCTAGTTGAAGATGTGTATCAATGTAAACACTATCCCGATAATATTCTAGCTATACTGACAATCCTAATTCTATTTTTATATATTATTTACAATATAGTTCATGTGTAGAATAGTGGTCCTGTGATAGCATTCGCGCCTCAATTGTCTGAAGTGACTGCAATCCCCGTCATGATCAAACCAGACTTAAAATTGTCGTATTTCCAGCTTTTGCGACACGTGTCGTTTGTGGTAATTAAGAGTAAGAGCCAGGACTGATTTCCACAGAGTCGTGATAATGTTTTAGGAAAGGTGCCATGCTTTCATGTATACCTATATATATAGCTATAGTATATATCAAAAATCCGACTCAGTGTACGCGTCAGTATAGTACAGTACAGAGTATTTCCATATCTCATAAACAGGCATTGTCCTTAATATGAATGGAATATTTGCCGCTGGACGTAAAACATCAAAATCTATAAATATTTGTATTATCTGACTGGTCAAATATCTTAAATGTTCGACCATTTTGAACTGAATTATCTTGTTCCCTGCCGGGAAACGCGTTTCTTTAAAAATATTTTTAGTTTTAAAAAATATGTGTACAATGTATATTAAATTTTGTGTCTGAATGAACTTTCAGATTTTTTTCTTTGAATGCTGGTAGTGTATTCATTTCGACATGTTGTCGAGGTTAAGTCTGTCTTCCGTCTATAGAAAATGATAAGTACCCATGAAGCCTTTAAACTACTAAAAAGCACAAGCGATGTTCTTTTTATCTCTGTAAATCATTGAACCTGGATACTATCTCCAAGACTCGTATAGATATTCCTTTCTTTAATGGCATATCGAACGCCAGCTACACAAAAAGAAAAGTTCAGGGAAAAAAAAATATCATATTTTAGTTTAAACATTTTTATTTATAGTGGATTGGGAAACAAGATATTGCAACTTAAATTAATCTCTTTTCACTTTGCGGGTGCGAGTGCTGCCTCAAAAATGAAGCGACATATTAAGCCTGCTTTTTTTTAGAATTCTACAAGGCTGTCTTTTACGTGCAAGAGATATGACTCTTTAACACGGGTCAGTCATTTATCGTACCCTAATATATGAAACGTAAGTACATGTATGAGAATATCGATTTTCAAGTATCAGCCAACGGCCTTCAATTCAGGAGGAAATGAGTATATAAGTATATAGTAATGTGTCATGATAAACTAGTCACATGTTATTCATGTAGGTATAGAAAATACTTAAAATAGTATGTTAATGATATTTACACCCGTAGTCACTAACCTTAAAGGTCGAACAAATTATTCAATGCCGTAATTTTGTTTACCGACTAAATATGATAATGATTTTAGTTACATAATTCAGGTCTCCGGCGAAATATTATAAAAAAACCGATGTCCCTTATCTAGGACACTTTACATTTTCTATGTTATCTGCATGCATCTGCACATGCGTCACGTCTTTTTTTTTGTGTATAAATGTAGGATTATACTCCTTCATACAATAGTACAAAGGTTGAATCAAGGATACATGATTCTTACAGTCAAAGGGAAATTATGTTCGCATGAAGCTATTTCCACAAAATTACCGCTTCAGTAATTGTTCATTTTCCCAACAATAACCTCTCTAGACTCAAACCTACACAGAATTAATTAAAGCAATGGGATGTTGACCATCAATGATGCAAAAGTTTATTTGTGTTTTAATCTTATGATACTGTTTATTAAATATTTTTCTTAATATTATCCTTACATGAAGAATTTAACAAAAATGTGAAAAAAATTCAAAAAAGTAATTCAATATTTATATACTAATAGAATTGACGGAGAATGAAAGCCAGGAATGTGTCAAAGAGATAACAACCAGACAAAGCGAGGAAAACAGTCCAATGCCACCAATGGATCTTCAACGCAGAGAAAAAATCCTACACCCAATGGCGGGTTTTAGCTGGCCTCTAAACAAAAATTTATTCTTATTAAGCGAAATATGGACGCCAAACTTAACTCCGAAACATATAAATGAACCTATATATAAAATAAACCACACAAGATTAACAAAGACTTTAGGTTCTTGACTTGGGACAGATATTAAATAACAGAAATTAGGACTTTTTGAATCCGCTCTCTCGTGATCTTTTGACAAAGAATAAGACGGGAATAAATCACACGCCGGATAGATTGCTGCGTTTCTAAACACATTTCCGGAATGATCAGACGTAAGTAATGTGGATCGAACGCACGACATTCCCTGCTATTTAGCCGTCACCCAATTTTTTGAATGATCTGTAAGATAAGCCTCCCTGAAATAACCTTGACTATTGGCAGCCATTTATCTGTCTCTTAACTGCACTGTTTGGCAATGCATTTCGTATTAATATGCTAACGTGTGATGAATTGCCTATCAAAAATCAAGGTACATATAGAAAATGAAGACAGCAGCGGATTGAATAATGTCTGTCTCAAATAAAATAATCTTATGACCTCAGATTCAAATGTTTTATGATGTTAAAAAATAATTTATATAGGCATTATATAAGTACAAAAACCATTTAAAAGCGATAAAAAATATTTAAAAGGAATTTGGGTTTTACCAAAAGAAGAAAAAAAAAAAAAACCCTTCACTCGTCAAAACTTTTAGAAACTCGTTGTTGGATATGCCTATAAATATCCTGTAGATAAAATGTCTTTGCATTAAAAAAAAATCTACCTTAAGAAGTCACAATTTATGAAAATAATTTAGTGAAATTGAGAAAAATAGACTGATTTAATTTGTGTGTGATGTCATACTTTAATGGGGAAATGCCTTCACAATATCAACCCACACTGTGTATTTATTTAAAGTACTTCGTGAATACTATCTAATTTCCTATATCTGATTTATTTTTAAAACCTAGTCACTGTTTATTGGGTTATACAGGTACATGTATGTAGTTACCTATTATAGTGTTTGCTTAAAAGAACAAAGCAAAATTACAGTAAAGTAGAAGTGCGAAACCCAAATTTTATTAAACAGAACGGTCAGGAAGAATACGGATAATTGGGCAAACTTTCCCTGTAGTATTCTTTTCGTGACTCAGTTCGAAGAAAACATTTATCTTTAATTATCGCATGAAAACGTCCTCTTCCAAGAAAGAAAAAAATATAATACATATTAAATTGTCATTTGCCACCCTATACCATACTTATGAATCAGGCTTCTAAGAAATGAGACTAGAAGTTTACATAAGCCAGTTTTCAAAAATTTAATGGAAACAATTAAACTCTTCACCAGATAAGTACGGCGAACACTGATAACTGCAAAAAGTTGAAAATAGTTATAGTCCGTTTGACTTCTATAAATCTTCAAAAAATAATTCTTAAAAATTCATTTTTAAAGATAAATATTTTTTTTCTTCATGTATGTTAATGTATGATATATACGAACTCTGACTATGAATATCATAATTTTAAACCTATAATCAAGAAAGTTACTCATTAGGTCTCTATGTTACTTCAATTTATTTTAATATAAAATACTCAATGGAGTACGTATGAGTAGTGTAACAGCCTTCCATTCAAAACAAAAATATTAGACATGTGCTCTAAACCTGTTTCATTGTACCATGTGACTTTACTCATTTAAATAACTCTGGTCATGTGTGCATGCTTTTGTATTTCTCATTGAATACAGAAAGCTCAGTAACCACATGACCAGAGTTATTTAAATGAGTAAAGTCACATGGTACAATAAAACAGGTTTAGAGCACATGTCTAATGTTTTTGTTTTGAATGGAAGGCTGTTACACTACTCATACGTACTCCATTGAGTATTTCATATTAAAATAAATTGAAGTAACATAGAGACCTAATGAGTAACTTTCTTGATTATAGGTTTAAAATTATGATATTCATAGTCAGAGTTCGTATATATCATACATTAACATACATGAAGAAAAAAAATATTTATCTTTAAAAATGAATTTTTAAGAATTATTTTTTGAAGATTTATAGAAGTCAAACGGACTATACTAGCCCAGATGAGGTGCGAACCTGGTCTTAAAGTTGTATTTGCTGATTATCTACCTAGTCCGTAGCCAGGTTTTAACAAAGTGATTTTTAATACGTTTCCATGTTTTTAATATTGAGAATGAAAATGTGGAATATGTCAAAGTGATAATAACCTGACCAAAGAGCAGATAACAGCAGAAGACCGTCAGTATGTCTTCAGAGCAGCGAGAATATCCTGCACCTGGAGATAGGTCTCACCTTGCACCTAAATAAAAATACTAGTTCATTGAAAATGGACGTCATACTTAACTCCAAAACTTCTGTATCCTAGATATTTCCCTTTTAGACCTTTCAGTGACGGATCCAGAAATTTACATAAGTGGGGGACTACTGACTGCATAAGAGGGAGCCCGGCTCAGGTCATGCTTCAATGATTCCCTATCAACCCTTGGCGTCCCTCTTAATCCGCCTCTGTCTTCCTATTCAAAATGTTAGCAAATTTGTAAGATGATTATTTGATGAAAGGACGAAAAATATATTTGCAATTGATTTTAATGATAAAGACCTTTGAAATACGAAAAATACATAAGCATTTAGACTGATTCGATCTCATGAATGCTACTTGCATCTGGGAACAGTATATCTAAGTTTCTGCATGCACATACAAAACTTACTAATTATTATAACTGAAGGTCTTGTTGAATATTGCAGTTAAAGAATACGAACACTATAAAAGTCACCATGTATACTTTTAGATATAAATCGAAAGTCTGCATTATGAAAACACTGATACGTCCTTTTCATATTTAAACATTTGAATAATACCTGTGTATATACATATAATTGTAATTAACTGCGTCAGCAGAATATCTTAACTTCGAAGTATATACCCACTCCAAAATTCGTATTTAAAGCGTGATCGTATAAAAAAATCAGGCTATATAATTTTCAATGACCTATTATCAACTTCTTGCGTCATTAGATCTCGTATGTCAAATGTTTCATTATTTTTGTCAATATACTCAGCGATAATGGCCAGTTTTTGAATTCACTTGTCGGCAGGCTATATTGAGTCCAGTAAGATGCATTTTGGAGAATCCTTTACCTACGCAAAAAGATTTTTTTTTCTTTCTACTTGTTATATAAAAAACCAGAGATGACATCACATCTATTAATACGCAGTTATTGACCTGTTTACTGTCACAGGTAATTAGCCAGAATAAAATACATTTCGCAATAATACTATTGACTGTAATACTTTACAAATATGGAATCTATGTTGTTCTTATCTTTAAAGACAATGCGTAGACTTTATTTATCCTTTTATTCTTTGTTCCGAAATTTGAGCTGTCTTCAGGCCTCAACGAATTTTGACTGATACGCTTACATGTATTTTAGAATCATATCATCGGGACAAGTAATTATATAGCATTCCCTTTCTTATGACAGAGTTGGAGAGTAAAAGGAAGAAAAGAAAAAAGAAAAAAAATGGACTGCGTAATTTAGGTGTTCAGGGAGACAACCACATTATAAAAATAAGTCTTATACCGGGCTTGGTAGAGTGACCTCCCTTACTGTGTATGAACGGTGTCTGAATATTTTTTCCATCCTATTCAGTACGTAACTTAAAATAGATATAGGAAGATGTGGTGTGAGTGCCAATGAGACAACTCTCCATACAAATAACAATTTAAAAAGTAAACCATTATAGGTTAAAGTACGGCCTTCAACACGGAGCTTTGGCTCACACCGAACAACAAGCTATAAAGGGCCCCAAAATTACTAGTGTAAAACCATTCAAACGGGAAAACCAACGGTCTAATCTATATAAACAAAACGAGAAACGAGCATTGATAACATGATTTCCATTTTCTGCTCTTACCATATTTACAATATATGTAATATAAAAGATAGACAACTTGGACATTCAAGCTTATAAATCGAAAACAAACTGACAATGACATTTGAAAAAGATTGAAATTGCCACATGTGGGGTTCGAATTTACAACCTTAGTAGTTGAACTACAAAAACCATCAGGCAACTATAAGGCCTCAGTATCGATAGAAAATTTGAAGTTAATGATTTGAATCAAAGTAAACATAACTGTTCTTTGTGCAACTGGCTTCTGCGATTAGAATGAAGGCAATATCAGTATATTTCCGTTTTTGCCAGAGATTTTATTTCATTTGAAGAGTATACAAAAACACATCTTTTTTTTTTCATACTCTGCAAGTAAAACAAGATGTAGAACTTTCAGTAACGTATATACAGCTTTTAATTTATAGGATATCCTGCAGAATACTATTTTTTAAAGATTGGAAATAAAGTATTAGTATAGATCTCCGCCAGTGAAACAAAATAATGATATGTAACTGACATCCATTTCCTACAGATTTCACATTGTTAACCCTTTTGGGAATGACTTTTTGTTGTCCAAGTGGTTTTTTAACAAAGTTTAGTTTTCGATTTGAAGTAAGTTATTTGAATCACAGCAAACAAATGTTTTTCCTGTAAATAGCTTCAGCGATTAGAATGAAGGTAACATTCGTTTATTACCGATTGTTTTTGCCAGAAATTTTGTTTTCTTTGCAGAGTATATGAAAAATATATATCTTTTTTTCATACTCTGCAAGTAAAACAAGATGTAGAACTTTCAGTAACGTATAGACAGCTTCTAATTTATAGGATATCCTGCAGAAAACTATTTTTTATGCCCCACCTAAGATAGTAGAGGGGCATTATGTTGTCTGGTCTGTGCCTCCGTTCGTCTGTGCGTCCGTCCGTCCGTCCGTTCAGGTTAAAGTGTTTGGTCAAGGTAGTTTTTGATGAAGCTGAAGTCCAATCAACTTGAAACTTAGTACACTTGTTGCTTATGATATGATCTTTCTAATTTTAAAGCCAAATTAGACTTTTGACCCCAATTTTACGGTCCACTGAACATAGAAAATGAAAGTGGGAGTTTCAGGTTAAAGTTTTTGGTCAAGGTAGTTTTTGATGAAGCTGAAGTCCAATCAATTGAAACTTAGTACACTTGTTGCTTATGATATGATCTTTTTAATATTAAAGCCTGATTAGTCTTTTGACCCCAATTTCACGGTCCACTGAACATAATAAATGAAAGTGGGAGTTTCAGGTTAAAGTTTTCAGTCAAGGTAGTTTTTGATGAAGTTGAAGTCAGATCAACTTGAAACTTAGTACACATGTTCCATATGATATGATCTTTATAATTTTAATGCCAAATTAGATTTTTTACCCAATTTCACGGTCCATTGAACATGAAAAATGATAGTGCGAGTGGGGCATCCGTGTACTTTGGACACAATCTTGTTAAAGATTGGAAATAAAGTATAAGTATAGATCTCCGTCAGTGAAACAAAATAATATGTAACTGACATCCAACTTACAGATGTCAAATCGTGAACCCTTTTGGGAATGACTTTTTATTTTCATAGCGGTTTTTTATGGAGCCTGCAATCTTTGTTGCAGAAAGCTTGACATAGAGATAGTGATCTGGCGACGGCATAAGTTGACTTCTTAAAAGCTTTATATTCAAGAATTTGAAAGACCTGGATGCTTCATTCTTTGTATATGGATAATGGTAATGGAATTCAGTGCCAATTATGACCTTGTATATATATCTCCCAGTTGATACCATAGTCCAGGGCTTGTACAGTCTATCATGATTCCCTTAATAGAGGGCTGATGCTCATAAGGAAGCTATTTAATCAAAAGTTGAAATCATCCCTTCGTAAATTTTACAGATGCCATCACTAGTTGGTTGATCATTATGGAATATCAGTTTCACAGATAATCTTGAATATGTCACTTATGAACTACAATTCTGTTCCCTTTTCAGGAATAAGACCTATCAAATTATATTCCTTACTGGATTTATACTAACATACGCAACACAATGGGTGCCACATATTTTCTTATTGACCCTTGTCAGTTTATTTTTCGATTTATGATAAAATTGAGAATGGAAATGGGGAATGTGCCAAAGAGACAACAACCCGACCATAGAGCAGACAACAGCAGAAGGTCACCAACAGGTCTTTAATGCAACGATAAATTCCCCCACCCGGAGGCGTCCTTCAGCTGGCCCCTAAACAAATATATACTAGTTCAGTGATAATGAACGCCATACTAAACTCAAAATTGTACACAAGAAACTAAAAGTTAAAATAATACAAGACTAACAAAGGCCAAAGTTTGAATGTTACTCAGGAATCTTTGGCCTTTCTTCTACATTCTAATATCGGTAACTGAGGTTTATCATCTTAATAACATGTTACAGTATATTCTTTTATTTGTTTTTATGAATATGACTTTTATTGTTTAGATCTATTTTTTGTGATATTTATTTGACTTGTTCATCTTGTCATTGTGTTATTGTGCAATGGTAAAATTTGTGTGTTTTCTTTCCTTATTGCTATGTGCTTTGCTATATAGATATAGGAAGATGTGGTGTAAATGCCAATGAGACACCTCTCCATCCAAATAATAATTTATAAAAGTAAACCATTATAGGTCAATGTACGGCCTTCAACACAGAGCCTTTTTTTTGTGTTTCTTTGTTACATATCTGTGTCATTAAAGTGATTAAGTTTATAATTCAATCCTGACACTTGTACCCAAGTTTTTGACATGTTCAAATATTACTGTTCACACATTATTGTCAATATAATGTAATTGTGTGCAACTGTCAAAAGAGTGAGAGGTTTCACTAGATATAATTAAATGATTTGCGCAGCCTGATACGACTGAAGAGGTTGGATCCTTAACAGCTTGGCCAAATTTTGACACAATATACAAGCTTGATACTGTCTGAATTTGGATTGTTATCTAATTTTTGACATAATATAGGTTTCTGACACAAAACAAATATCAAGATCTATTGTGCAATAATGTGCAATTAAAGAATTCTTCTTGAAACTTAATAAAAGACATCATACCATTATACGATCACAAAAAATGTTTTGGTGTCATAAACAAACAGGTTTAATCCACCATTTTCTACAGAAGAAAACCCCTCTACCAAGTCACGAATATGACTGTTGTTTGACAATAAAAGAAGACAATACATTTATAATTTTTATTCAGATAGCACTTTTATATTGCACAGTCTACTGAATCATATAAAATTATCTTCAGGTGAAATATACATAAAAGTGTTATAATATGACTTGTTCCTTTGGCTATTTTTGTCAAATATGTAAGCTATTAATAGAGATCAAGCAATGAATTTCTTTGTTTGACGTAAGCATTTTTTTTTTAAATAAAAGATGTAAAAAAAACCGCACATTTCCACGCCTTGGTTGTGACTTTAAAAAAATCTGAATCAAGATGAGTGGCAAAAGAGAGATATTTGAATAATTGCATTTAATATAACTTTAAGTAAAGTGTATCTTTTATTGAAAAACATTTAGACAAATTTCAATATAAAGTAATAAATTTTCCTATGTATTTTATATGTAATTCATTTTTTCATGTTTTAAACTCTTGCTGTTTAACATAAAATGATATCCATTTTTATATGCATTGTATATGTAATTAAATTTTTTCATGTTCAAACTCTTGCTGTTTAAAATAAAATGCTTTCCCTCAGTAAAAAAAAAATGTAATATGAATTTTAATTTTACTATTCACACTATTTATATCTATAACAAGATACTAGCACCATCAAACGTTTCCCATAGTTTTACAAACAACTAATGTCACTCAACAAAAAATGTCACTTAAAAAACAATCATGAAGATAACAAAATTATACAAATGAGATAAGTTTATTATTAACAATTTATAATATCATAAATAAATATTTAGCCCAAAATGAATAAATATGAGTTATTTTTAATACACTAAATGAAATTATATGCAAGCAAATAAGTTTTTGCTAATCCAAAAATATGATCTACACCAAATTTTTAAGACACTGGCTTTTGACTTTTTCTAATGAAATGTGACAAACAGAAATTCTTTCAGAAAACATATCAGAATGCATTTTTTTTTCTTAATTGATTAAAATGTATAGTGCAAGTTTTGTGTACCCTCTATATAATTTTTGCAGTATATAACACCATAAATATCAATAATATTCAATATCAGTTTAATCATTTTAATATTTTATTTTAATTTCATAAAATCCTAAATCTTTTTGTTGCATAGACGAGACAAGAAACTAACATCACAAAAATATCAATTGTGTGTTATGAAACATTTTTGTCTTTTTTTTTTATAAATGTACAAAGTAAAAATAATAATACTTTCATTGAGCAGAAATTATATCGTAGCTCTGATGTCAGAAAATAAAGTGATTGGAATGGCCTGATATGAGTTATCTCCCCTTGTGGCACTTCCTGATCAAATGCTGTCTGTACAATTAGTGACAAACTTGTTGCCGTTATAGATAGTCTTGAACTGTTCTGGTAATGGAAATTCTGTCTGTAAAACAAAATAAAATCATTTGATTATTGATATAATAGAATTTTATGCTGATATCATATAAGTGGAAGGTTTAGCTAGCTATGAAATCAGGTTTAATCCACCATTTTCTACATAAGGAAATGTCTGTTGCAAGTCAGGAATATGACAGTTGTTTTCCATTTGTTTAAGGATGTACTTAGGTGAGGTTTTGGAATTTGTGTCAAATGTTCGGACTCCTTGGTGTTTTGCCATAAAAATACAATGTAAGATATTTTGCTCCATAACACCCATTTATTTTTTCATATAAGACTTAATAGCTCATGAAATGTAATTTACCAAAATTTTAGAAGATTCTTGATTTTCTTTCTTTTTGTTTTGAGACCCAAATAATACCAATGCAAATATAAGGTAAAAGTCTGTGTCAGCCTTTTCCCGCCATATTTTAAAACTCAAATATCTCGAAAAGGAGGTCCATGACCTATCAATATTTTTAACTTATCTTTATCCTTAATTGATGCTCTACCAGCTTATAGTATCAATTTTAATTTCTTAATTTCTTAATTTTTACCTAACCTCACCTAAGTACATCCTTAATGTGTGAGAACTTATGCATTGAAGTATCAATTAAGTATCTTGGGGCTCTTTTCTACAGATTTTTTCTTGGGATTTCCTTTATTTTTATGGTTGACAAAGTTGTATCAATTAATTGTTCAAAACTTTGATGGCATACACATTTAAAAGTTATCACAGAGCAGACAATGAGTTTACCTATTAGGGTAAAAAAAATTATGTGATAAATGTGTTTCATAATGTCTTAAGGTTGGATATGAGACATATATTATTGTTTTCAAATGAAATATTGTGATATACCAGTCAAATCAAAATCTATAATTTTTTATGTGAATTGAATACAATAATTTCACTCCATTTCCCTTAAAATGCAATGTGTGTTGTCAAGACATTGTTTTACATGTATATACACAAAAGTTCTTTTAAACAACATAAATTCTGATAATAAAAAGCAGAGCTAATAATGAAATAAATCTTCAACCAACGCAGGCCTTTTAGAGCACACTATACAGTAGTTTTTTTTTCATTGTTGAAGCCCGTACGGTTGCCTATAATTGCTAACATCCACTTCATTCAAACTTTGGTGGATAGTCATCTCATTGGCAACCATACCACATCTCCTTATTTTTATACAGGACTCCTGTAAAACAACTTATTTTTGTGAATACTTTATTTCAATTTAGCCGTGGTTTAATTTTGTGATTCTCAAATTTACTTTAAGTAGTTAAGTAAGGGAAAAATCTAAATTTTACATGTTCTGGTCAATTTATATTAGCCATAATTCTCTTCTTGTGAAAGTCAAGAAAAATAAATCGCCCGCAAAAATTAGTTGGTTCACTGATTTTAAAAGTGTCAACTTACAAAGTCTCCATCATCTTTAGGAACCAGTATATTCATTTCAGAGGATTTTGACGTTATAATTTCACAGTTGAGTGAATCTTTACTTAAGTATATCATGCATCCATCAGTTTTATCTATAGAGACTGTTGGCATAGTTCCTTGAACCTGAAAAAAACAAATATATGTAACCTAAATATTGACCACTCCCATTTTCATCATTTTTTGCAGAATTATATTACACTTCTGAGTTTGTTTTTACTTTTCATATTTGTACTGTTGTGATAAAAGAACATTCAAGGGGAGGGTTGGGTGCCTACAACTTGGAACATATTCTTTGTGTGCCTGCTCCAAGTCAGAGCAGGTAATTCAGTGGTTGTCGTTTGTTAGCCCTTTCCTCCATAATGACGCTTTTTGACGCCACCCCCTTTACTCCATAATGACGCCTTTTGACGCCTGTATAGTACCTAAGTTGAAACGCTTTGACTACAAAATGTCTGCATCAAACTTTAAAAAAATTGTATCTAATATGAAAAGAAAATTCATGAGAATATCTGACTTGAATTTCATTTGATGAAATATTCGTTTTTGTAATGCATTAATACTTTAAACCTGATAAAAAAAAGTTTATTGAAAAATCCCATGCGAATCAAATATTTAAAAAAAAAATCTCCATGGAGTAAAGGGTTAATGTCTATCATTATTTTTTTACTTTATTGGTTTCGTTCATAAATGAGGGTGTGTATTTTCTTTGATGAATTGTTACATTTGTCATTTTGGGGTTATATGAGTTTGCTTTGTGGTTTTAGTTAGCTCATTGTTAAATAAAATTGAGAATTGAAATGGGGAATGTGTCAAAGAGACAACAACCCGACCAAATAAAAAATAAAAGCAGAGGGTCACCAACAGGTCTTCAATGTAGCGAGAAATTCCCGCACTCAATGATCAAAGACTATATGGTGAGGTAAAGTTGCTAACTCTTATATCATTTGGTCTCTAGTGGAGTGTTGGCTCATTGACAATCATACTTTATCTTATTATTTTTATTGTAATGATATCGCCTTCTACCAAGAAATAAAATCTAAGGATGGCAGGCCTCATAGTTTTTGTCCCCAGTGATCACATTAAACATCCATGAAGTTATGTAATTATAAACATTTAAAATGCAATCTTCTGCTCTAATTTCAGGAATTCTGTTCTAGTTAAATGATATCCAAAATGATTGACACTGAATAAAACATGACTTGATATTCACAAACAATGCAGCAATTCCATATAGTCTTGTCTTTAAAATTAAAGAACCTTTGTGAGCACCCTCCCATAGCCCACGTTTCAACATACATACAAAGAGGCATAACTCAGAGAAAAAAAATTGATATAATTTCCTGTATAAATGCACATCTACATAGTATTTTTATCATCTATAATGTTTCATGAAATTCTGTTGTGTGAGGTTTCACAGGAGTTGTGATGACAAGACCATGACTGACTGACTGGTCAACATTATAAAACATTATACCTGACGCAAATATTGCATGGTTATAATAACCTTTACATTAATAAGGCCGTTAGTTTTCTCGTTTGAATTGTTTTACAGTGTCTTATCAGGGCCTTTTATAGCTGACTATGCGGTATGGGCTTTGCTCATTGTTGAAGGCCGTACGGTGACCTATAGTTGTTAATGTCTGTGTCATGTTGGTCTCTTGTGGAGAGTTGTCTCATTGGCAATCATACCACATCTTCTTTTTTATATTAGTATCATACCTACATGTAAAATCCAAGAATTGTAACTGGGGAAGAATAAAAAAATGTGGAGAGTATATACAGAAAAGCAATGTAAGGAAGATAATTCTTACCTGTCCTTTAACACTCTGACAGTTGACAAATTCTAGTGAGGCTAAAACATCATCAAAAGCTATTCCTACTTTTTTACAGCTATCTGTTAAAATAAATAATTAATTATGTAAGATATTTAATGTGATTGTCCTATGTGAAGTGCTGTGGGTTCATTATTACTTGTCTGATACCAAATTTTGTAAATTTCATGGGTACAGGTGAACCACAAAATTAACTGTTCAACGAATAATTTTTTTTCTATAGGCTTGTATACAGATTTTGTTAAAATAAAGGTGACTTATTTGAGATATATAATAATATGCTATTCCTATGTGAAGTATTATGGATTCATTAGTATTCATTGGTTTCCAATTTTTGTGGATTTCGCTGGTACAAGTAACTAACACTAACATGTATATTTTATCTTAATCCACGAAAATTGGTATGGACCAAAAAAATTGATAACAATTTAACTTCAGTAATAAAAGGAAAATGATCTTTTTTATGTTGCATTTTTAAAATATTACATAGATGGTGCCAATTTCTTTTATTTTTTGTTGTTGTTTAGTATATAAACCAGGCTGTTATTTTCTTGTTTGAATTGTTTAAGGTGGTACCTCACACTACAGGGAGATAACTCTGTAAAATCAGCTATACGTTTTAATTACGTTGTGTTGTTAAGGGAATATTAAGATTCTCAATGATTAAAATAAGTGTTTGTCAAACTGTTATATAACCAGTGTAATTTTTCTGATAAAACGGTTTTGTAGAATTTTTATATTTTTGTCAAAGGGTCAAAGTAAATACTTATATCAAAATTTCAAGAAAATTAAACGAGCCAACTAAATTTTTGTTAATGTGTTGGGTACCACCTTAACATATGTCATTCTCGGGCGTTTTAAAGCTGACTAAGTTGTATATTTTTTATTTCTTGTTGTTTAAAGCAGTACAGTGACCTGTAGTTTTTAACTTCTATGTCATTTGGTCTCTGGTCAAGAGTTGCCTCATTGGCAATGATACTACAGCTTCTTACTTTTATAATAAAAAGACACAAAATGTTAGAAAAAGTCCACAAAATATATAGATATAGGAAGCAGGGGCGGATCCAGCCATTTAAAAAAGGGAGGGTTCCTAACCCAGGACAAAAGGGGGGGTTCCAACTACATGTCCCCATTCAAATGCATTGATCGTCCAAAAAAAGGGGGGGTTCCAACCCCCAGAACCCCCCCCCCCTCTGGATCCGTGCCTGGGAAGATGTGGTGTGAGTGACAATGAGACTAAACTCTCCATCCAAATAACAATTTAAAAAAGTAAACCATTATAGGTCAATGTACGGCCTTCAACACGGAGCCTTGGCTCACACTAGATAACTAATGGTTTATAGAGTTGACCTCTGCTTTGACTTTGATTTAAAAAAATTGACCTTTTCTTACCTAAGATAATAGAGTTGACCTTTCCTTACCTAAGATGATAGAGTTGACCTTTCCTTACCTAAGATAATAGAGTTGACCTTTCCTTACCTAAGATAATAGAGTTGACCTTTTCTTACCTAAGATGATAGAGTTGACCTTTTCTTACCTAAGATAATAGAGTTGACCTTTCCTTACCTAAGATAATAGAGTTGACCTTTTCTTACCTAAGATAATAGAGTTGACCTTTTCTTACCTAAGATAATAGAGTTGACCTTTTCTTACCTAAGATAATAGAGTTGACCTTTCCTTACCTAAGATAATAGAGTTGACCTTTCCTTACCTAAGATAATAGAGTTGACCTTTTCTTACCTAAGATAATAGAGTTGTCTTTTCCTTACCTAAGATGATAGAGTTGACCTTTTCTTACCTAAGATGATAGAGTTGACCTTTTCTTGCCTAAAATGATAGAGTAGACCTTTTCTTACTTAGATAATAGAGTTGACCTTTTCTTACCTAAGATAATAGAGTTGACCTTTCCTTACCTAAGATGATAGAGTTGACCTTTCCTTACCTAAGATAATAGAGTTGACCTTTCCTTACCTAAGATAATAGAGTTGACCTTTTCTTACCTAAGATAATAGAGTTGACCTTTTCTTACCTAAGATAATAGAGTTGTCTTTTCCTTACCTAAGATAATAGAGTTGACCTTTCCTTACCTAAGATAATAGAGTTGACCTTTCCTTACCTAAGATAATAGAGTTGACCTTTCCTTTGACTATGATTGTACTGTCGGTACATTTAAAGGCATAAACTGTCTGTTTTAACTCTGTATTATCTATAACAATGTTTTTGTTGCCTTTTTGGTATTCCTGAAATAGAAATATGACATGATTAAAATAAATGTGTCCAGTGTGAATATAATCTTTAATGTAAAGGGACAAAACTCAAGAACGGTAAAAGTGATAGTACTCAAATTTGAACTTGATCTGAGTTTTGTTGTAATTGATTATTAGTTTCAATACATTTGTTAGTTAGTGAACAGAAATCAATTTTGAGACATAAAAAATTTGTAAAAATAAAAAAAAATATACTGTTTTACTGTTGTTTTAAATATGCAATCTGTCTGTGAAGTTAAAGGGATCCTTCCATAAAAACTGTGATTTCCCAAAACAAGTGCTGTAAATTCAGAATTGATTGCAAGGTTTGCGAAAAATGTGCGAAACTTGTGAACGCAATAATTTAAACTGGCATTTTGAAATATCTTATATGAATTAAACAGGACTTTTCTCAAAATCGTAAAAATTAAAATCGCAATTTCAGTCTAAAATGACAAAATCGCAATAATAATTGCACGCAACAATTTCTGAATCTACAGTATTTACTTTCCTTGCCAGTAAAACATAGCAATATTAAATCCTACTATATGATATCAGAATTGAGTTACTTACAACAGCCCATTTTTTATTCTGTAATTCAAACACCGGTGGTTTATCAGCTGCCACAGGCTTGGCGACTGGTTTGACTGCTGTAACTGGTCCTGTTGGTTTGGAGTAAGGCTTTGGACCTTGTTGTGTGGCCTTGTATGGGGCTGGTCCTTCACGAAGTTTGGGGTTCTTGTGGGTTTTCATGTCATCTGTAACTTTCTTCAATCCTGAAATAGATATATCTGCTCAGTGCTGGTCAACATTTTTGTTAGCTTGATTTGATTTTTTGTGTTTTAACACCACTTTTAAGCACCACTTTTGGACTATTTCACGGCGGCCAGTTTTTATTGGTGGAGGAAGCTGCTGTGCCCAAAGAAAACCACTGACCTTTGAAAGGACAACTGACAATCCTAGTCAATTAAGATTAGAGTCGAGTGCACCTGCACAAGCGGGGTTCAAATTCTCAACCTTAGTGTTGACTGGCTAGTGATAACAGTAGTAATTTCTTAGACCACCCGATCACTGAGGCCCCCATTTTTGTTAGAATGGTAAATATCAATCTAATGCATTTTGTTCCTATTTCAATATTGAATGTACAATGATCAATATTAATGTGAATTCAATCCCATGCTTTAATTATTACCATTTAAGGAGCAGATCTAGTAGTCCTTAGATGGTACAGTACACTTAGTATCATAAATTGGAGTGACATTTTTGTTTGTGTAAAATTTTCATAATTTTCATTACCACATCCCTTTAATGTCTTTTTATTAGTGAAGTATGGCTACTGTGTCATTGATTTACTCAAAACTATCTAATTAAAAGCTTAACTAAATTTTCCTATGTCTAGTTACCATGGTTACATGTAGCTCAAGTCTCAAGATGTGAGAGGACTCCTGCATTTATTTCTAAAGCACTACTGTTGAAATAGATTTTTAGTGTCTTTATTTCCTTTTTTTTCAGTTTGGCCATTGCTGTTCTGGTTTTGTAACTTGTGATTTGTTTTTTTTTTGTCATTAACTTTTCCTTATATATATTCTAACCTTTAGTAATATCAGTTCCCTTCTGAAGACTTTCAAACAGTTGTGCTCTGCTGTCATCTCCTCCGTTATTATCACCTGACTCAGGAGTAGGAGCTGGTGGGGGAGGTGGAGGGGGTGGGAGTGGGGCACCTGGTGGTGGTGGTGCTCCTCCAGAGGCTGGTCCTGATTCAGTAACAGATAAGGCATTACCGCCCTGAAAGTAGAAAAAAAAATAACTTAAAATTTATCATGTGATTGTACAAGAAATGGGCACTGTGATACATATGATGCACCCTGCTTGCATATATAATTCTAAAGGGACATAACTCCAGAACAGTATTTATAATAATCAGAATTTTGTCTGTATAACTTTAAGTTTAATATTTGGTTGAGTCAAACTAAAGCAATAGAATAGAAATCAATTTTGAGTTTACTGACATATAGAGGTACAGAAGGACTAGGATAAAACTGTGGTACAGTGTGTTCTCCTCCGTTATTATCACCTGACTCAGGAGTAGGAGCTGGTGCTACAGTGTGTTCTTTCCCCTCCCCATATACTGTAAACCACATTATTTTCAGGGATACTTTATTTCGCGTTTTGCCAATTCTAGTCCATTTCGCGTCTTTTAAAATTCGGGATTTTCTTATTTACTTGATGTAGATTAATAACGATTTACTTATTCGCGACGATTTATATTTGCGTTATTTTTCTCCTCGCAAAAGTCGCAAAAATAAATCGCTCGCGATAATAATAAGTTGGTTTACAGCATTATCACAATAAAGTTAGATCATACAGTGCTGATTTTATTCACTGTATTAATCTACGTTATCTTAAAGTGATTTTAAATAGCTTGTCCTACACCGAGTGAGTGCCTTTTCATCATTTATACTGTCCTATAACTTTAGATGTTCATCTTTGATGTACTTGTATTGTATAATGTATTGGCTTGTTGTCGTATAAAAATAAGGAGATATATATGGAATAATTGACATAATTCGAATAATTCAGCGCCCTCTATCCACTACTTTTCTCATGTTATAAATGGAGTGATTGATGTGATCATAATATAACGACTGGATTATTCCAGTTATGATTGACAATGAGAAAACTATCCATAGGAGTTCAAGTGACAAAGATAAGCAATATGGCTTTCAACAATGACATATTTTATTTTTATTATCCACATTAACTTGATTTTTAATTGCATCATATGAAATGTTTTTTGATGGATACTTAGCAACTTACAATTATACCACAAATAATTGTTACTGAAACTTTCAGTATAATTTGCAAGCATTAAGTTATGGTTTGCTCTTTGGCACTAAGAATTAATCACAATGCTTAAATGGGTGTACATTTTTTTTGTTTGTTAAAGATTCACTCCACTTCAAACACTTTTAGAAACTGCCAGGATGAAAGAGATATAATTAAGTTACAATCTATTTACCCACTCTTCAAATCTTTAAATTGAAAACATAAAGCGGTAGAGTTCCTGACTACAAAGAATTTCATTATAATAACTAGAGGTTTATAGAGAAGAGAAACTTTAAACAAATGGATTTCAATAGAAATTTGTTCAAAATCTCCTCTAACAATAATCATGTGTGAAGATTTTATATAAGAAAATTCTGAATTACCTCCCTTTGGCCATATTTATGTTTTAAAAATCTACAACTTTTTTTTAATGAAAGATTCAACAATTTTCATGCGGTTAACCCCATTATCAGGAAGGCCAGTTGTTAAGACAACAGATTTTATATGAAAATAATTAAAGTCCAGTATGTACATTAGTCTATAATAAAACAGGCCTTTTCTTACAATCCTTCATCTAGGTTGGATTTAAAGGATTCACCAAATAGCAAGAGTAAATTTCATATATATTCTTGGATAAATATGTGATAAATATGTGAATCAATACATCTATCAAGATACAATTTGCTATTTGGTATTAATGGATAAAAAGTCATCTTAAAAATTATATCAATCATTCCTTTAAATTCTGAAGACAAGTAACATGTTATCAATGTTACAAACAGACAGATGAACAGAAAGAAGGGATTGCAGTAAAACGCATGTTCTGTGTTGTAAAAACTGACCACTAATATAGATATGAGAAGATGTGTTTTAGAGCCATTATGAGACAACCTTCCATTCAAGTCATAAATTGTAAAAGTAAACCTTAAGTATATGTCAAAGTATGGTCTTTAGACTTTTAAAAAGGAGCCTTGGCTCAAAATAAACAGCAAGCTATAAACAAAGGGCCCCCAAAATGACTAGTGTAAAACCTTTTAAACAGGAATATATGCCTAAATTGAGCAAAGGAGCTATTATTTAACAAATTAATAAACAACCCATAACTGGATTCAACAAAGGAAGAGCATGCTGGCTCAATATATATAGGCTATAATGATAGCAACAGTTCACAGGTATAACAGCTGACACACAAAACTAAGTTTTAATTGACCAAGTCATATGTTTTCACTGTTTTCTACAGATGTTATGGAAAAACATATGTTGCTCAAACGTCAGAAAAAAGGCATGTGGGTGTCTTCAAAATATTTATAATACAATGATTTTTAATTACAAAAAGATTCTCAAATCTTCAGTCTGGATTTAACTCTTAAAACATCTTTTAAAACCACCAACCTGACTGTTTTAAAAAAATAAATAAATTACAAAGTATTCGCCTAATGTAACACTCTTTTAGTTATTAAAAAAAGGAAAGCAGAAATACTGAGTTAACTTTTTTGATAGATTAACTGTTGTTTCCTTTATGTCCAGTGGCAAATATTTCATAGATATAGATAGGAAGATGTGGTATGAGTGCCAACGAGACAACTCTCCAGCCAAATAACAATTTATAAAGTAAACCATTATAGGTCACGGCGGTCAAGGTACGGCCTTCAACACGGAGCTTTGGCACACACCAAAAACAAGCTATAATAAGGGCCCCAAAATTACTAGTGTAAAATCTTTCAAACGGGAAACCCAACGGTCTTATCTATATAAAAAACGAGAAACGAGAAACACGTATAAATTACATAAACAAATGACAACTACTGACTCTCTGTACATCAGATTCCTGACTTAGTACAGGTGCAAACATTTGCAGCGGGATTAAACGTTTTAATGGTATCAAACCGTTTCCCTTTTTCTGAAACAATAGTATAACATCACAACATAGAAAAACACACTAATGTATGTTAGGGCATGTACACATTAAAAAAAAGTTATACTTTTACCTTTGTAATTTTACAACTAATTTTTTTTCAAATTCGTTTTTGTAACATTTAAGGGTTCATTTTAAAATTTATTTCTTAAACCAAAAATAATTAAATGGGGAACACAGATAATGCTCCTTCTTGCATATAATGTTGTAAAGGGACATAACTCAAGAATTGTAACAGACTTTACCTAAATTTGAACTCGATCTGAGTTTTGTGGTAATAAGCATTGTGTTTAGGATAGCATTAATGGTTGAGGCAAACTAAAGTTAGAGAACATGCAGAAACCAATTTTGAGACATATTGAATCCGTATGTAGACAGACAAGGGTAAAACTTAATACCTCTTTGTTACAGAACAACCTAACAATTAGCTTATTTTATAAAATACATATTCTGGCAACTCATGAAAAAATATAAGCAAATTCACATGCCATCAAACAAATTCTTATTTACAAAACAATAAATAGCAAACATTTTTGAATTAATAGGTTACTGAATTTAATTAATTCAAACCTAATTTAAAAGTCGTTCAATTTTATTTTTGGCAAATCACTGAAGGAATCGCAATGAACAGTATAAAACAAATTAGTAAAATTGTAATCTGTCTAATTTACTCTCAATGAGGCTTGAAACGATAAGGTCTCCACTCAATTATTCAAACATTGAATTGACTCTGACTGAATCAAAATTTTCTATTTCTTTTTTGGTGCATTCTGACAAATCAAAAGGAGAAACATATAAAATGAGATAAAATGATTAAATTATATCTTTTCTAGAGGATTAAATATAATTTAATTGTCTGCCAATCTTCTGATTTACAAGGCCAAAGTTCAATGTTGGTCAGATTTTATAAAGTTCACAATTTTTAACTGACTTATTTATGTAAATGCCATATTTTTTCAAAGAACTGCTTAGCAGTACAAAACAACAAAAGATCAAATCTACTTCATCTTGTAGACATTGGGATTATTTTAATTTCTTTGAAGATTAATAAACAATTCTTAATTATATAAGGCATTAAAGTGCATTCATAACAAGTTCTTCATCTTATAGTTTTTATAACATTTGCAAAAATTTCTACACATTTTATTTTGAAATAAGGTTTGCTATTTGTCAACTGTTTATTTTGAGATGAATAGTGGCAGCAAAAACACAGTTCCTTTAATTCAAACACCTTTGGATATGGTCAGGTATTGAAAGCTAAATTATAAACCTTATTTTTTATAGATGTAGCATTTGTATAAGATGGCTTTAATAGTCCTAGAAGAACTTTCTTATTAATTCCTGCAATACTGTTTTCTACTCATTTATACCTTATTGAATGAAAACTCAGTGATTGCAGCAACCTATACAATGGACAGGAATGCATTCAGGTAATCCTTGATAATAAAGGCTGAATAATTGTACCTAAATTGAGGAGTCTTATACCAATTAGTAGACACACGTACACACACACATTCAAGGCCAATACTTATAAAGTCTGCCTTATTTCTAAGTACCAAAAGTCCCTTACTTTTCAACAAAATGAATTTACAAATATACCGTTTAAAACTGTCCTTACCATTGCTGATGTGTCACAGGACTTTAAACAACCATTAATCAATCAGTTACTGTATTAAAACCAACTATTTTTTTTATAAAAATACTCAAGTAACTCAAGTACATCAAGTAATTTTGAGAATCGTGAAATTAAATCGGCCGTAATGGGCTAGAAAGGGCTAAACCCAAAATAAAGTATCAGTGAAAGTAAGTTGGTTATCAGTAATACCCCTTCCTGAACCTCATTTCACCCTCCTCATCCATCACCCTCCTAACCTCCCTCTTTAACTTCTAATTTATCATCTTTCACAAGACAAACCAATGACCTTGAACCACCCCCTGCCAATGTGAGGTGACATTCATTAAGACAGAGCAGATTCTAACAACCTCACAAAATGAAGAGCATTTGTACAATGTGTAAGACAAGCCGTAATTATTTGTAGAATTATAATGAAACAATGTGTTAGATACAACAATCAACACCCTAAAATCTTAATCTCTTTTAAAGATGGCTCTAGATTCTGTTGGTCTAAGAAAGGTGCTGTTGAGATCTCAGTAATCCTTTACTTTAAGTGATGAAATAGATCCACACATTATGTGATAATTTTTGTCAAGGACAAAACCCATCAAATATACCAGGGCTGATATGGATAAAACTACTTAGGTTAAGATTTTCCCCCATAGGTCAGATTTTTCTTCATGTCCTATGATAAAATAGTTCTACGATTAAATAGATATCTTAACATAAGTGGCTTTATGCAGATCAGCCTTGTTAAAGGTTAAGGGAAAGATCAATTATGGACAATATAGATTCTTTATTATTAGATATTAGCTATTTAAGGTGGTACCTAACACTACAGGGAGATAACTCTGTAAAATCAGCTAAATATTTTAATTACGTTGTGTTGTAAAAGGAATATTAAGTTTCTAAATGATCAAAATTGGTGTTTGTCAAATTGCTATATAACCAGTGTAATTTTTCTGACAAAATGATTGGTTCAAAATTTTTATATTTTTGTTAAAGTGTCAAAGTAAATACTTTGACAAAGTTTTATGAATATTAAACGAGCCAAATTAGTTTTAGTGAAAGTGTTGGGTACCACCTTAAGTAACCTACAAATTTAAGTTCTCAACAAGGTTACACAGAATACCATTTATATAAACTTATATCCAGACTTTTACAATACTACAAACTATTTTCCTCAGTCCATGTAAATTGAAGTACCCACAAACATACATCAGATAATGAACTTTCCATAGAATTATTAATTGCAAAAAACTTGAACGTCCTAATAACCCAGTGAAATAATTGACTTTTAATTGCATTTTAAAGTCTCTGATTCATCTTAGAAATTGCAATGATCAGTTAGCATGGATCAGTTACATTCCTAATGGGGCAATACATTTCTACAACTGAACTTTCCTTTTTGTCTAACATTGTCATTATACAGCTAAAATTAACTGTTTCAATACTATGAACTCTCACCCATGGAACAACAAACACTAAGAATTTTAAAATTGATTTCACAGGATAGAATTCTGCCCCATTTTAACAAGATCAAAGCAAATATAGCTAGTAGAATTGCTCTCAAAACAGCACATTGACCGAAATGTATTTATTTCATTTCACACCTATCCAGTGGCAAATACAGGCCTCAAGGAGGATGGGGTCAATTTATTGCTTACAATATTCCAAAAAAATATTTTGCCTAGTTCTGCTCCTTGGTATTATCAATAATAATGAATTACACTACCCCCTTAGAAAAATCCTGGATCCAGTTATCTACTCAGACCCCAGACTAGCCAGGATGTTTCTGAGGGGGGGGGGGGGGGGAGGGTATTTTGGGTCATTTGGCTTTGAGTATCAAACTTCCATCTGAATCTAAATTTAAATAGTCTTTCTTTTTCTGAACCTCATCAAACATCATTGACCCTACAATAATTCATGGGCATAACTCAAAATCCGAAAATGTGGCACAATTTTATGGTAGATAAAAATGCTGCAAAATTTCTATTGAAGGTGGCATAAAATTAGGATCCCCAGAATTGTTTCCAAATTGCTCCCCAAAATAATTTCTTAAACCCTCACTGTTTCCATCTTGGTTTTCTAGAATAATTTTGAACCCCTGTTCGATTCCTGGTTTAGATATACTGTTCTTATTCACCTCAGCAATGTCTATCAACACTGTTTTATAACAAATCTTTAAATTTTAAACTGCACCAAATTCTTATATTTTATTTTACATTATCACAATTATCAGGACATAAATATCCTAGAAATTGTGTGAAATGTGATTAATTTTGTGTCTTTTATTGAAGAGATAAACATGCATGTACATACAAATTTCAACAGATAATATGCATAGGGGAATATAGCATTAAAATTTCAACAGATAATATCCATAAATAAAGAGCATAAAAATTTCAACAGATAATAGAAATAACGAAAAAAATAAACTAATTTTTCAAAATGTCTTCCATCAGATCTGGAGTATTTAACCAGCAGAAGACATATTTATATATTTTTTTAGTTCAGTTACTTCCCTTTGTTTAAGAACCCTAGAACAATTATAGTTGAACATATAATATGCAAAATGAAAGAGCATTAAAATTTCAACAGATAATTGAAATATGAAGAAACCAAAGTAATTTTTTAAAATTTCTTCCAAAATAGATCTGGAGTATTTAACAAGCAGAAGACAAGTTAAAAAAGAAATAAGTCCGGAGCTACCTCCCTTTGTTTAAGTACACCCACAACTTATTTTCAGATCGATGTTCAGCAATGCTTATTATAAAAACAAAACACTCTTAGATTTTGACCCCCCACTTCTTTGTACCTGAATAAACAGATGGGAATGAGAAAAAATCTTAAATTTCTTCAGGAATTTAAATAAAATTGATTCAAAGTAAATTTTGCTTATTTTTTCATTCACTTTCCCCAAACACCTTATGTTCTGCTCAAATGGTTTTTGAGATTTTTATAAACTTTTCTAGGCAGAAGGATAAACATAGAGAAGTGCTGAATGTGTTTACATTTTGTGCGTATTAAATAAAAATAAATAATTAATCTAGCAAATGGATGGAAATCGACCATCTTGAAAAGTTCAAAAGAACTTTTATTAATCATTCTGACTTTCTTTTCAATCATTTGTTGTACGTCTTATCTTTGTCTGGGTCATTTAGTTAGCTTTTACTTTTACAAAATATTTTTAAATTGTTTGTTCCACAAATGTTCAAAGACGACTAACAAATTCATTCTTGATGATGATTCTAATTTTTAACTCATTGGTTATCAATAAACAATATCTATTTCACAAATTTTAGGCAGTTACCAGTATATATTTTCTATTTGGGCGTCCTTTTATCTGGCTAAAAAACTAATATGTGAAGGTTTATAAAAAGTTGTAAAACTAAATTAGTTACCATCTTGTTTTATACTTTGTATACATTGAAGGTTTCAAAATTTCATTATGTCAGTTCCTGGAAAAAAAGATAAAGTCCTCCCAACAAGATTACTAAGGCCTAAATTAAAATATTGTTTGTTTCTCCAATCCCGACCCTGCCAAGCCAGGTGTGGGTAGGTAGGTAGGAAAATAATTTTATTTTTCCAAAAAGCTTGAACATTATCGGACGATCCTGCAAGCCTGAAAATCCAAAATGAATAAAATAATATTTGACTTAGTTTTGACAATAAAATTTTATGAGTAGCACCAATTTTGCAGGGTCGGGATTGCATGGGGAAACAAACAATATTTTATTTTAGGCCTAAAATAGACCTCTAGTGCAATGGTAAATAAAAGAAAAGCTCCTAGGTGTCTGGATGTTGGACAGCAACCGGACATAAGAGCAGAATGGGTCTTCAACGCAGAAAGAAAATCTTTGACCCAAAGGTGGGCCTCAGCTGGTCCCTAATTAAAATGTATACTAGTTCAGTGAAAATGGACATCATAACACTTAACTCCAAAACATATTAAAGTATCTTCTCGTTTTGACATTTGCCACATCTCAACTGGTGTTGGCTGTTTGTGTGTGTTCAACTGGGGGAGCCACTACTTGCAGTTCTGACTGACAATATAATTGGATCTGAGGGGAAGCTATACCAAAAACTTTATGTCCAGACAATTTGCAAAATCACAAATATGGAACATTACCATAACGACATAAACACAAAATAATCACAAAACACAAACACACATAGAGATATCAACAAATACCAAAAAGATTCCACTGTTGGGGTCAGCACAAC
Organism: Mytilus edulis; assembly: GCF_963676685.1. Taxonomy (NCBI): domain Eukaryota; kingdom Metazoa; phylum Mollusca; class Bivalvia; order Mytilida; family Mytilidae; genus Mytilus; species Mytilus edulis. The sequence continues at coordinate 59,438,530 of NC_092355.1, read as the reverse complement.
CATGGGCTTTTTTTTTACTTTAGGGGTCCAAACCTTTAAAGAACTGTACTAAACTTTCTTTAACTCTAAACCTTACCCTTACACTAAACGTAATTCTGAAACCTAACTCTAATCTAAAACATCCCCTTATCTTACTCAAACCATAAATAAACCCTACCCTTACACTAAACCTAACCTAAAACATCCCCTTATCTTACTCAAACCATAAATAAACCCTTATCCTAAAGTATAGGGATAGTGTAAATTATTTCATTGAGACAGATATACTCCTTCGAAGAAAAGTTGGCTAAAAAAAAGTACGCAATCTGTTTTATAACCAGTAGAGATAAGTAAAGAAAGTGTTGCACTCCCGCACACTTTCCTAATAATGTGATGAACATGCACGCGAACACATTTTTAACACATTTCAACATGCCTGATTTTTTTAAATTCCGAGATATCCATCAATGCTACTCATTAAAGTAAACATATACTGTAATAATATAAAACTGTTATTGAAAGATCAGACGCAGGCAATATCTGTTTTATACCCAAGACAATTTATTTGTAAATTTGAACTGGTTATTTGCGTTATAATTAAGTATTTAAGTTTTTATAACTACAATGTATCTATCTTTATAAACTGTAGGATATTGAATAGACAAATCGAAAATTTGTATGAGAGCCACTTTTCTAGCCAAGAGTTACCATACATTACCCTCGTCTCCTCTCTGGGAGGAGGGGACTGAATCATAACCCTTGGCTATTGAAGAAGGTGTTAGAGAAGGAATTGCCATTAGATTTATTTGAAGATCAGGAGAAAGGAGAAAGCAATCAGGAGATTTGATTTTGATTTGATTTTGGTGTTTTAACACCACTTTTAAGCACCGTATTTAGGCTATTTCGAGGCGGCCAGTTTTTATTGGTGGAGGAAGCTGGAGTCTCCGGAGAAAACCACCAACCTTCAATAGGAAAACTGACAATCCAAGTCAATTAAGATTGGAGACAGTTAAGTAACTACTTAGACCACTCGTCCACCTAGGCCCCTGCAATCAGAAGAAAGGGTCCATTCAGGAGAGGGGGAGAGATATATATACATTCTTCAACTTGATGTTAAACATTCATCAATCATTCAAATATCTTACAGAAGCATGCCTTCATGCCCGTCTCTCTTGGTATGAAAATAAATGCTGAAAAATTGTATTTTTTTTTAATTGTCCATTTGGAGCCAAGGAATAACAGATAAACCAGTCAAAAGAAACAGTCTATAAATTTCTTTAAATGAAACATAAAGAAGAAATACAAATGGATATAAAATTGGCAACCAAATCCTATAAATTTTATAATTTAGTAATTTTTTGACTTCATAATAAATTGATACTTTTCAATTGAAAGTCATGATATATTTCTAGTTTTAGTTTTTGTAACTTAAGTACAAATGCAGATGTGAAAGACCTTTTCCCAGGAGAATGATATTTTGTCATTTTATTGGAATTAGAAGCATTTTTAGATCCTGACCAAAATATATAAAAGCAACACAACTATATATCTGACTTTCTGTCACTTTCATCATGTATAAAATTGAGAATGGAAATGGGGAATGTGTCAAAGAAACAACAACCCAACCATAGAACAGACAACAGCAGAAGGTCACCAATAGGTCTTCAATGCAGCGAAAAACTCCTGAACCCAAAAAGCGTCCTTCAGCTGGCCCCTAAACAAATATCTATACTAGTTCAGTGAAAATGGACGTCATACTAAACTCCGAATTATACACAAGAAACTAAAATTTAAAATCATACAAGATTAACAAAGGCCAGAGGCTTCTTATTTTGGACACGCGCAAAAATGCATGTGTATATATGTATTTAAGTCATATTCATTTCCTTAAATTATAGATTTCTTCTGGTTTAATAAACCAAAATATTAACATACCTGAAAGCAAAACTTAAATATGGAACATACACTGAGACAGCAGAGACGGACAATACACCTTATCGCTATTTGTCCGCCATTGCTGGATATCACACAGGTTCCCGTAAAATGTTGACGTCATAAAGCAAAATATCTGACTCCACAATGGAAAAGTGATTGTTGTTGACGTCAAAAGTTCAATCGGCCGGGTCAGCCGGGATTAGCGATAAGGTGTATTGGAAATGTTACCCAACAGATCTTTGATAGTCTCCATTTGTTCCCGGGGCGGTATTCCCCCATCTAAGTACTGTTTAAAGATTGATATTATCGACTTATTGTTCATTGTTAAAGGGTGAACACTGGTTTTTAGTTCTACATTTTGACTTTGTTTACTTATTTTGTGTCATCAGGTTGCTGTTTCTTTGAAGTTTACTCTAAATCTTCTTTCATTCTTATAGCATAATAAAAGAAGAAAAAAATGATTGTCTAATGAGTCAATGGAACCAGCTTGAATAGAAAGTATAAGTTTTCAAAGTATTATAAGCTTATAATGTGCATTCAGTTCTATCTACCTCAATGATTCTCTCTCTCTACAAGACAGCAAAATAAAAACAGATTTTTTAAAAAGATAACCTTTTCACTAAAATATAAAACATGGATAGATCCTAGTGATTATTTTCACTTTGATCAAAATCGTAAATGAGAAAACAGATGGCGCTTCATAAAAAGAGAATTGCGAGTGTTCGGAAAATTGAAATTTAATTGCACTTCTCTGTACAGAAGAAATAAGAATGTTTATCAAAACATAAAAGTCAAAAACAGCTTTCAAATGTAAAGTTATACCAAAGAAAAAATTACGAAGAGTCAATTTGACTTATTTTTATCATATGTATAATATTATGAACTAATTGTTCTGAAAATTACATCTGTTTTATAAGACTATTCTCATTAATTGATTTGGTAATTAATTACTGTATGATCAATTGTAGATGACAATTACAGCCATTTTGAACATTCTTTCAATGATGATGCAGTTGTTTTATAACAACATAAAAGTGAAGTTATTTCAGGTCTCAAACTAAATGCAAACTAGTATTCTAAGGGCTCAAGAAGGTTATTCTGTGTTAGTCTTAAAAGAAGTGGTGAAAAAAGTTTTATAATTGCTGAGGAAAGACCCAGAGCGTTACAGAATATCTAAAAAGTTCAAAACGTGGAAAACATTCTATAATACGGAGATAATCAGGGATGTCACATTTGCAGCGTTCTTATTTAAGATGGTGTGTTTGTTTTTGTTTTATGAGTTATCTGAGTGCAGAACGTGGCAAATCAAAGATAGTCATTTCTTTATTGTCAAAATAAACTCCCATCTGATGCTGAATTTCATCAAGATATTATTTCAAGGCATATTTTTCCCTTTTGTATTTGTTTTGTTCTAGGTTTCAAAACAAAGGGCAGATAATTAAATCATAACCATTCAAACAATTGAAATAAACAATTAGACAAGTAAAGGTGTAACTTATGTCAAGTGAAATTTATTACTAGGTAATGAACAGCCATAGATTATCAATTCTTAGTACTGATGCTGTTAATTTCTAAAGGGCACCAAGACAAGGCGGGTTCATGTTTTTGATTCCAGCGTCCCTGATGAGGTTTTTTTTTTAGAAGAAGACTTAAGCTGCTTTTCAAGTGTACAGAATGTACATTTTGAATGTATAATGAGTTTATTTACAAAAAATAAATTAAAAAAAGCATGAAAATTCAGCACCTCTTTGATGACTTCAATCTTTTTTTTCTCAAAAATACATTTGACTGCCAACAAATTAGAGCTATTTCAGTAGTAATCAAATGAATGCAGGGTAAATGTCAAAAAGAAAGGAAACCTGTACAATGGACATGTGCACATTACAATCAATATAGTTGACCTATTGCTTATAAATACCGGTAGTATCTGACACGCAGACTTGACCACAGAAACTAAACATTGATCACTGATTAATAAATTGAGGTTGAGGTCAAGCGAACCCTGTCTCACAGACATGTAAACGTTGCAATAATCTCATTTACCAAATATGATTATTCTATTACTCATATGAATAGACCTTTTTTTCAAGAAGTCCTTGAACCATGAAAATGAGGTCAAGGACAATGGACATATATGACTGATGGAAATTTGTAACATGTATCACCTGCATACAAGGTGACTGCTACCCCTTGAACTATAACGCTCTAAACAAATTCAAAAACTTTGTGCCTTTAACGCTGCCAAACTTTGAAACCTATATGCCTCGTATGTGTGACTTTTGTTGCAGGTAAGACAAAAATGACATAACTCATTAATATGAAATCAACCAACTCTAACAATATATTATATAATGTAAACAAGCACTCTATATTGACCTCAATTCAATCAATTAATTATGATTTGATCAAGTAAGAAATATGTAACCCTAATTAGCAGATCAATTCAAAACCAACACATAGCAGTTTCTTCTTTTACACTAATCTGTTTATTAGACATTAATTACCAGTGATCAAGGTAAAATACTCATGGAACTAATTAGCTATCAATCAGCTAATATTTCGATAACAATGAAAAATAAAAGTGTACTTGCATTCTTTAACTTTTTTTTTCACAATAAATTGACTCTTATACAGTACTAAAAATCTATATACATGTATTATCATCTTTCAAACTCCATGCCAATAATTATAAGCAACTGATAATTTACTGGTTTCTATCTGTTACCTAATGATTCCAAATCCAAGTTGTTTCTAAACCAGTAACCTTGATAATGGTTAGTATATTAATAGTGGTAATTATAAAGGTATCTTTTTCAGATCAGAAGATGTAAAACAACACACAATTATGAATGTGACCTTGAAGGAACTTTCTTATCTACACTTTATAGTGTAAAAAACTGCAGGAATCTTTGTTGAATCTGTGTGGTTTTGTTTATTTTTGTCAAGATCCAATCAAATTCCTTGAAATTTACGTCAGCCAATCAGAAAATTCTGTTGAAAATTCTGAAATTGACGTTGTCAATCAAAATTTGACTGGCAGCTGAGATTTCTTATCTGTTTCAAGATTTTTACTATCAGAACATAAATAAGTAATTTATAAGTTTGGCGTGTGTCTGCACTATAGGTTTCACAAATGTTGTAAATAATTTGAAAAGAATTGCATCAACATGTTTCTTCGTAAATGTTAAAGAGATTTTCATCTTGATTTCAATTTTAAAGTGTTGTAAGTTTCCAGTTTGGAATTTAATAGCTTGCTCATTTCAAATCTGATTTGCAGCAAATTTGTTTGACTGTTATCAGACTTTGAACGAAATGTCAAAACTCCCAAAGAATTTCAATATTTGACATACATCTGCTTAACCTTTTTTTATAAACACATATTTTTATTTAATTACTTATGTTCTTCTCTTTCTAAACTTTAACAAGAATGTGTCCATAGTACACGGATGCCCCACTCCCACTATCATTTTCTATGTTCAGTGGACATTGAAATTAGGGTCAAAACTTTAATTTGGAATTAAAATTAGAAAGATCATATCATAGGGAACATGTGTACTAAGTTTAAAGTTGATGTAACTTTAACTTCATCAAAAACTACCTTGACCAAAAACTTTAACCTGAACTTTGCACTATCATTTTCTATGTTCAGTGGACCATGAAATTGGGGTCAAAACTATAATTTGGCATTAAAATTAGAAAGATCATATCATGGGGAACATGTGTATTAAGTTTCAAGTTGATTGGACTTCAGCTTCATCAAAAACTACCTTGACCAAAAACTTTAACCGGACGGATGAATGGAGGCACAGACCAGAAAACATAATGCCCCTCTACTATCGTAGGTGGGGCATAAAAAGTTACCCTTGGCTATTAGCCTTACAATGAATTCTTTTCACACACTGACATTACAAAAATTAATTAGTTTTAATGTCCCATTTTGGGGCATTATGCTTTTCGGTCTGTTTGTCTGTTCATTTGTTTGTTAGTCTATTTGTTCATTAGTTTGACTGTCTGTCCTGCTTCAGGTTAAAGTTTTTGGTCAAGGTAGTTTTTTGATGAAGATAAAGTCATCATTTTGGACTTAATACACATGGACCCTATGATATGATCTTTCTAATTTTAATGTCAAATTAGAGTTTTGACCCCAATTTCTAATTCACAGAACAAAGAAAATGCTGTGCAAGTGTGGCATCCTTGAACAATGCACACATTCTTGTTGTTTGTAAAAACTGCTGACTCATGATATCTCATTACTATTTGTTGATACAGATGAAATATTGTCTCTTCCTGTGTTTAATAAATATTGCTGGTCTTGACAGATGAACCATATTATATTACAGGGATAAATAATTACATAGCCTATCATTTAACATCTTTTTTATGTATAAATGATTGATTATTGATTGTTGGCCTTTTAACACCACTTTCAATCGCCACTTTTGGGCTATTTTGTGGTGGTCTGTTTTTGTAGGCGGAGGAAGCCGTAATGACTGACTTTCGATAGGAAAACTGATAATCCTAGTCAATTGAGATTGAGTCGAGTGCACCCTCACGAGCCGTGTTTGACCTCACAACCTCAGTGTTGACTGGCTAGTGATACAGTAGTAGGATTACTTAGACCACTGGGCCACCAAGTCCCCTTTATTATAATTCATTTCATTTGAAATACCAAAAAAATATTGGTCTTACTTGATCAATTACTTAAAATTCAAAACCATACAGACAATGATGTTCTTTTATACTATATATCTTGAAGTTCAGCAGCACCTTGCTATTCCCTACTCTAAAATGTGCAAAACAAGCCTTTTTGATAATTCATTTCATTTGAAATACCAATTAAATATTGGTCCTACAACAATTGTTTTAAAGGAGAAAAAGAGTTATTTACAATTAACCAGCATGGAGCTTACGCCCACTGAGTGCATGCACATTTACCACCAGAAACCTACATGATCTATAATTAAAAACTCAAATATCATACATGAACAATATTCTTTTATACTGGTATATCTTGAAGCTTTGTACCTTGCTATTCCCTTCTCTTAAAATGTTTAAATAAGCTCTAGTAAGTAAGCTTCCACTGTACAAATGATTTCCCCATATTTCAATCATTTTTCATGAATGACTTTTATATTACTAATATTTATATACTGATTTCCTCGACACAAACTTTGATGCTTCTCTGATCAGAAGAGAGAAAGTCCATCTTGCCATAACACAAGCTGTGAAAATATTACTGTTTACATCAGAGTGCGACTGTACTTACATGCTCTGATAACCTTCAACCTTGAATGTACTGTTATCTTAGCATTCAGGTATAAAAACAGGGATACAGCATTATGTTTACATATCAGATATTCATATATTTGTTTAGAATTTTTTTATCAAATTTTTATAAAGGTACAGAAAACATGAATTTGCTTTATCATGTTTATAGATATTCTTAGGGTCTGTTTAAAAAATGCAAAATTCCAAACGAGAATAATCTCAAACTTATGCAGAATTCTTAGAATTATGATATAAACACTAATATTGATTCCCTTATGAAAAAATGGCCAAAATGACATAACAAAGACCAATTTAAATAACACTTAGATACATTCCTGTAAAATGACCACGTGATACTTATGGGGAAATTAAGCGGGAGAATAGTTAGTTGATATATGTTATACAGCTCAAGGGGTATATATCTGTTATCCCCTCCCCATGGATGGTTGGGAAAATTTCTAAATGATCCCCTGTGGCTATCCAATTAATACATATTGATTTCTAAGTTTAAAGGTTTCAAACAAAAAAATGCACTGACATTTCAGCGTAGAGTAGGACATTCAAAGAAAAGAAAGAGCAACAAAAAAACAAGTCAGAAACAGCTTCTTATGAACTTTCAAATCTGCACCGGCTGCATCTGTGCCTATTATTACAATTACATGATACAAAATAGTGGTAACATCACAAATCAAGCAATTACAAACAAATACATAACCATAATTACATTTTTCTTTTTAATTACAACTTCCGAGGTCAAAAACCTTCTAATTGATTTCCCGAATCTTCATCTAGGAACGAAAACTCGAACAAGTATCTATGATTCATCAACACTTTGGAGATGAGATTATTTCTCCATGCCCGAACAGGTTTAAGTAACGTATTATATGAATTAAAAGGTATGGAACCATGTGTTTAAGATATCACCGTGAATCCAAGCATCCTCAAACATAACCTCGGATACAAGGTTTTCTCGAGGAAGTGGGAAGTTTCGTGGTACATTGTATTTCGTTACAAATAAGTTTAATAGGAAAGACATATGGTAGCTACTGATTATTTTCATGAAAAAAATTTAAACATTATCTATTTATTTTGAAACATATGTTTTGATTAGATGTCAAAATTTTAATAAGAGCTCAGGGTAACGACCTTATGATTAAGGTATGTAACAGAGTGCTGTAATTTCAGAAATATTTGTAATGTTTCTATAATTACAAATATTACGACATTAGAGGTTTCACAAAAAAAACAAGAATGTGTCCAAAGTACAAGGATGCCCCACTCCCACTATCATTTTCCATGTTCAATGGACCGTGAAATTGGATAAAAAATATAATTAGGCATTAAAATTAGAAAGATAATATCATAGGGAACATTTGTACTAAGTTTCAAGTTGATTGGACTTCAACTTCATCAAAAACTACCTTGACCAAAAACTTTAACCTGAAACATGCACTTTCATTTTCTATGTTCAGTGGACCGTGAAATTGGGGTCAAAAGTTTAATTTGGCTTTAAAATTAGAAAGATAATATCATAAGGAACATGTGTACTAAGTTTCAAGTTGATTGGACTTCAACTTCATCAAAACCTACCTTGACCAAAAACTTTAACCTGAAACATGCACTTTCATTTTCTATGTTCAGTGGACCGTGAAATTGGGGTCAAAAGTTTAACTTGGCTTTAAAATTAGAAAGATAATATCATAAGGAACATGTGTACTAAGTTTCAAGTTGATTGGACTTCAACTTCATCAAAAACTACCTTGACCAAAAACTTTTAACCTGAAGCGGGACAGACGGACGAACGAACAGACGAACGAACGAACGAACAGACGGACGGACGAACGAACGAACGGACGCACAGACCAGAAAACATAATGCCCCTCTACTATCGTAGGTGGGGCATAAAAAAACTTTGATTTTAAATGTTGATAGCTTTACCACAATAATCAATCTCAACATTTGATTTTGTTCAAAAATCCAGTCTGCGCCAAAAACTTTTTCATCTGCTAGTCCGGACACTAAATATCAAAACTTGTCCTTATATGACTATATAAAATTTTGAAAATTTTCACTAGTCCGAATCAATTTTTACTAGTCTGGGGCATCAGACTAGTAGCTAACGGGGCAGACTGATTAAATCCAAATAATAATTGCCACAAAAATGTTTGAATCAGTATTTATGTTTTTCTTTACTGAAAAATAACTTTTTACAAGAAAGAAAATATCAACAAGAGAAAATATAAACAAGAGAAGAAGATAGATTGCCAATTGTTCTCACAAAAAAGTTTCATTGTTAAAAAAAATATATAGTTGTGATTTAATAGTCATTTTAGTGTAGTTTGGTTTAAGAAAGCCTTTATATGCAAAACCGATCCAATATCTGACAAGTCTGACTAAACTTGCAATAAATTAAAGTCATATTATTTTTTTTTTTAAATGAGGTGTATGAAGCACTTTCTTATCGTCTTTCAGTAACAGCCTACAACATAATCTATGTAATTGTCAAACAGCTGTGCTTTACTTAAAGATGCACTAATTTACTGAAGATGAGGGCGAGTTTGTGTCAGGTCTATCTGATATACTTGTGAGCTGCATCAATAAAATGAATATCAATATATCCATTAACTAATTTTGGGTTGAACAAGAATGGGCCCCACTCCCACTATCAATTTCTACGTTTAGTGGACCTTTAAATTGGGGTCAAAATGCCAACTTAGAAAGATTTGACTTCAACTTCATCAAAAACTAACTTGACCAAAATCTTAAACCTGAAGCCGGACAGACTGACGGACAATCATACAAACAAATAAACAGACCCATAGACAGAAAAACATAATGCCCCTAGGTGGGGCATAAAAAATAGCTATGGAAAATCTGTAACTGTTTCAAAATCGAGTTGTTGTAAGAAACCTTTTAACAGACCAACATTCATCCTTTTTTTTGAATTTGAATGTTTCAAAATCAATAAAATGCTTATGAATTTACAAGTATACATGCAGTAGCAAAAGGTTAATTTCTATCCAACACAACTCATATAAGATTTGGACAGAGACATTTTCTGTTTAATTGTTGCACATTAAAGATATATCTATTGAGAGTTTCAGTCAGTTTTCACAATATATTACAAGCCCTATCGCCAAGGCCATGAAGGCTAGTAAAATTATTTCAGACCAGTAAAAATGTTCCTGCAAAGAAGCCTCACAAGCAATTCAAATATAAAAAAAAAATATGAAAGAATAATTTTTCAGGCTTTCAAGTAAAAAAAAAATCCTTGAAGACTGCAAAAAAAAAAATCCTATTGAGAAAAAAACCAATGTACATACACAGTTAAACCTATGATAAAGAGAATAGTGATAAAAGAAGATTTATAATGGTACATTGCAGTCTTCTTCAGACAGCTGGTAAATATTTAAATTATTCAAATCTATCAACCATATACAAGCCACACATGACCTATCATTTGAACAAAATTAATTATTTGAGAAGGCAGACTAAATTTTGATAAGATTGGTAAGCATTGAGTAATTTTCATTCAAATATGATTTCTAACCCACTTGGGGGCTAACTTCAACTCATTAAAATGAGATACTGACAGTAGCGAACAGCTAGGAATTTCAAATCTGAAAATTTTGATCTAAATAACATAAATCGCTACCTCATAATCTTTTAAACAGGGTAAATTTTATACTACAATCAACGCATGAACAGCCTTTTTTCAAGTCATTAAAATTTCTTTGTTGTTTTGTTTATAAGCTTGAATTATTTTTATAAACAGCTACTTTTTACCTAGTTTATGAGAGTTTATTGTTTTAAAGACTCATCAGTTATTTTTACAAATCTGTTGGAGACTAAAATTATGTTTTATTTTAGGAAAATAAACAGATGAGAAAGTATCATACGTCATATAAAAAAGAAGATGTGGTATGATTGCCAATGAGACAACTCTCCACAAGAGATCAAAATGACATGCCTTGTTTAAGTTTAAACATATTTATTTATAGTGGATTGGAAAACAAGTTATTGCAACTTATATTAATCCCTTTCCACTTTGCATTAGCCTGCTCTTTTTTCGAAATCTACAAGGGTGTCTTTTAAGTGCAAGAGATATGGTTCTGTCTTTACACGGGTCAGCCATTTATGGTCCCCTTCCAACAGACTATCATTGTTTCCTCAAAACCATACTCGCACATGGTGTCAAGGGAGAGTAGAAAATTCAGTCCGTAAAATTTTGTCCCCAGAGCAGGGATCAAACCAGGAACCTTTGTGTTAGTAACCCGTTGCACTCACCACTACACCACGGCTCTCGTTTTATCATTTAAAAGTAAATTCGAACATGTCAGGGATAACTTTCTTCAGATGATCATATACTTAGAGATACTAGCATGACAATAAGGATATTGTGTAATTGAAACGTTGTTACATTATGGAAATTATTTTCAATTAAGAAATATATCTCTTTCTTGCATAAAATCTCTGATTCCATGCCTGACTTTTGGTATACTTTTTGGTTATTTTGTTTTTTTCAAATATTCCACAATCGTATAAAAGACACTTTGTCTAATCAGTTATCAAGGGTACCAGGCTTATAATTTTATACACTAATGCTCATCTGGTTCCCGAAAATTGGTATCATAATTTTATCATAGAGTAAAGTGGTCCATAACATTAACCATCAACCAACTAAATGAGGGTAGTAATGCCTTTTAACTTCAGGCGTCAAACAGTAATTTTCTGCTACCGTTAGCGTCAAATTGGTTAAATTTTTACTGTGTTTCATCAAAATATCCTTATCGAGGTTCGTCAGAGATCTCAAATAATTATCGTTACCGTCAATTTTTGGAAAAAAATTAGCGTGATTCATTAAAATCAGTTGATGTTTTTATCGTCTAAAAGAAAGTGTACATTTTATTGTCATACACTAAAAATTACCGTTAACGTCATTTGGCAAGAATTTTTACCATTATTCGTCATAAAGGTACCCCCATAACAACCCTCCTAAATGTCAGATGGTCTTACCTGTGGATTCCATGACAAGCCTGTGGTATGGTTTTCTTTGATGTAACTCTGGAGAGTGGACAATGTGGATGACCAAGCCTTTACCCAATTAACATGATTCTCATCTCTGAAAAATAAAATTGTCAATTTGTTAGTTTAAATATTTTGGTACAGAAAGGTCAACTATGGAACAAACAAAAAACTGAACATTATAAGAAATTATTATTATGTGAAATTTTTGTTGTACTGTTTCACCTTAATCCCAAAAGGGGGGTGGGGTGGGGGGGGGTTTGCCAGCAAACATGCTTAGCCCCACACATTCAATATGTGCCTGTCCCAAGTCAGAAACTTGTTATTCATTTAAATATTCCTGGTTTCCCAGTACCAGGTAATCACAAAATCCAAGGAAATTTGGTATCCAAAAAATATAAATGAATCAACAGTAAGTATTCATAATTATATTTTTTTGGCTTCTAAATTTGTCTACATTTTGAATTAAGTCAGTTAGGTTTCAAGAACTATCATTATGAATATATTTTTTGTTTCTAAATTAGTCTACATTTAGACTTACAGACTTCAGTTTCAAGGACTATCATTATTATTCATAAGTATATTTTTTTTATTCTAATTCTAAATCTTAAACTTATTGATGTGTCTGCTTTCTCAATTTGGTAAAAAAACAATTCAATTTATGAGTTTAGAAACAGGAAATTTAATGGACTCTCAAACTTTGATTATCAAGATTGAAACTAAACCAACAAACTTCATCAGACTTAAAAATACCTTTGTTTGATTATTTAATGCAATGCTAGAATATCTCATTACAATTTAAACTATTTTATATCTTTATAAGATTTTTTATTCTATTGAAAATTATTCTTCTCAAGTGTAAACTTCGATTCTCAGGATAAAAACTAAATCTACAAATTTCCTAGGACTTTATATATCTTTTGTTTGATTTATATAATGAAATGACAAGAATTCTCCTTATAATTTAAACTATTTCGTATCTTTCAAAGATTTTCAATTCTTTTTTAAAATCATTTGTCTCGAGTGTTAATAACTGATGAAAATGAGCTCTTCAAAAACACTTAAAAGTTTGTTTTTTTCAACGAAGTTCATAAAACTTGATTTATTTTAAAACTCTGAAACATGTAAATAAAACCATCCAAAAAATCTGTACTTTTAACCAAAAAAATATTGTTTACAAGATAATCACATTTTTATCAGTTATAACTGATTATATCTTAAATATCTCATCTCCTGAGTGTTTTTTCAACAGAAATTCAAGAGTTATCTTTCTTTAGCTGCAAAGATTTCTTAGAGAGAGAATGCCCAATTTTATCAAAAGTGCTACAGCTTGAAAGAATTTGTTGTGCCTGTCCCTAGTCTTGAACCTCTATTGGGGCCTTTTATAGCTGACTTTGCGGTATGGGTTTTGTTCATTGTTGAAGGCTGTATGGTGACCTATAGTTGTTAATGTCTGTGCCATTTTGGCCTTTTGTGGATAGTTGTCTTATTGGCAATCATACCACTTTTTTATATGTCAAATCTTATCTGTTTTCAGTAGTTGTGTAAATTGGTTGCTGTCAGATGATTTTTTTTCTTCATTTTTTTTTCTAAATCAGCAAGTTGAATTTCGGTCTGTTTGAATTGTTCATATTTCTTCATGTTCTGGGCCATTTGTAGCTTACTATATATGGTATAGGTTTTGCTCATTGTTGAAGGCCGTTTGGTGACCTATGGTTTCTTAAATCCTTGTCATTTCTATTTCAGTGATTAGCTGTCTAATAGGCAACTTTATAGTGACTTCTTTTTTTATATTATCACTACCAAAGACATATACTAAAATTAGGGATTAGAAATAAAGAAAAAAATATATATATAAATAGTTAAAAAAAATTAAACAGAGAAATTGCAGGGGTTTTACGTCTTGAATCAATAATGATCTTAATATTTCAATGGTGAACCATTATGACTTGGATGGAGAGTTGTCTCATTGGCACTCATACCACATTTTCTTATATCAAGGAACAGCATCATTGTTTAATATGAATTGTCTCAATGCTTAATTCATAAATTTTATCATAATTATAGCTTTAGGTATATGACTTCCTTGGAGAAAATCAAATAATTCTTATCTCTTAAAAGTCAACCAGAAAATCTCTTCAGGTTCTCAATTAGTCAACAACAAAATTATTAGTAATATAAAAGATCAAAGGAATTTCTTTTTGCAAATATTGCGATGACATTAGTTTCACAAAAATCAACTCTCATTTTTTGTATGAAATACCTCCTAAAAAATTGCAATAACTTACATCTTACATGTGTGTACATTTTTCAACAGAGACAGAAATAAATGAGCACAATATTTTCTGAATTAACAGTAAGCTTTGAAATTCCACCTCTGTTCAACAAATGAAAGCAGCATTTAAATCTGTTTAAACTAGGGATAAACATTTCAACACAAATTCTTTACAAGGCTTAAAATTAAGCACTATAGAAATGCACTACAAATTGTCTCAAGATGATTCCAATTTACAGAAGAAAGCCGTCAGATCTACGTTTTTCCAAAAAAAAATTAAAAAACAAACAACTCTGTCAAAACAATAAAAGAAACCAATTTGCAGAAAAGATCTAAAATAATTCTGAAGTTTTAAAAGAAAAAAGCGATGTAAAAACATCAATTTTGACAAGTTGGTAACATAAAGAAATACCTTTTCCAATACCCTTAATATGATATACAGATCAGTTAAACGTTTTGAGTACCTGATAATTAGCACTGCAAATTTAAAGCATTAAAGTGAATGATAGATGGATCTTTTAAGTGTTTTAACAGCAGGACAAGATAACACACCATTCATCCATTTTGCTGATGCAGGTGAAAGTTTGATGGAGTTTTTTGTTTACAAAGTTTGAAGTTTAATCAGTAATGAAACATTTATGATGTTTCTGTAATAAAATCATTGGCTGCTGGTATTTTTTAATTGAAAAAGAAAGGAAAGAAGGAATGCACTGTAATATCTGTCGAGTTGTTTCTCATAATGTAATAAAGGTGATGGGAGTTTCTCTATATATTGTCAATTTGAATGTTACCCTCTAAATTCCTTGATAGGCCAATAAATTATAAATTCTGTTTCTAGTTTCCTAAAGAATCTTAAATTTTAAAGCCGTAGAGCACCAGTAAAGTCCAGAATATTTCAACATGTGATAAACTAAAAAAAAGAAAAAAAGAAAAAAAAAAGGTTATGGTACTTAGCTAATTTTTTACCCATCTTCAAAGATTTCCCAGACTTTTTATAAATATGTGAGTAAGAACATTTTGTGTGCAAAGCTATCTGATCATTTCTTAGAATATCAGTACAAAAACATCACTTGATAGGGTTCATAGGATACCAGTTCACAACCAGAATCCAGTCCTAAGTACATAAACTTACTTCCCCTTGTAATCTTTAAGAACACGGTTGGAGTAAAACATGCCAGCATCAGCCATATCTTTGACAAATGGTCCTGGTGTTGGTGCCTATCAAATAAATACACGTACAAAGACATGAAAGTTACATTAATATGTACTCCATCTATTATTTTCATATGCTTCTAGAACACACCTGTGAAATCATTGACATCTAGAGCGTGGTTTAAGTATGAAGACTGTTGTACAATGAATTTGTGTTGAAGATTTTATGAGAGAATTTTTTCTCCCAAAATAAAACAAACTATATAATCATACTATAGGCAAGGATGACAAATGTAACTATGCATGGTACTTATAGGACACAGAGGCATGATGATTAATTTATTGCAGAAAGAAGAAAAGCGACACACAAAATGAGGTCTTCTCATTTAATAGTATATTTATAAATATGCAAATGATGTATGTTCATTTTTTTGTGAAGGGCTGAAGGTCGGTTCTCTCCAGCTTCTTACACAATTAAAATATGGCTGTCATGTCGAAAATCAATCAATTTTTTGTCAAGGTTCTAAATACAACAGCTTACACATTCATTTCAATTCCATGGCAACCTGTTTTATTGTTGAAAGAAAAATCTGAGTTCCAAACCCTGCTTTACTAGAAAATGACTGAAATTTATATGTCACCTAAATCACTATTCATCAGAGCACACTCAAAATATAACAATGGCCTTATAACACAAACTTTACCATGAACCTTAAAACCACTTGACTTTCACAGTTGATTCAATCATTTATATCTATAAACTAATAATACATTATTCATGTGAAGTATTTATGAAAATGTGATTAGAATATATATTACTAATTATATATCAGTCAAAAAGCATCTTTAGTCTTTGGTTTTCTATGTTGTGTCTTATGTACTATTATTTGTCTGTTTGTCTTTTTCATTTTTAGCCATGGCGTTGTCAGTTTATTTTCAATCTATGAGTTTGACTATCCCTCTGGTATCTTTCGTCCCTCTTTTATAGTATATGGAAAAGTGTAATTTTTTCACTTATCCGTCTTTTGTTCTTGGGAGTATCTGTATTTATACTGCAACTAGTTGTGTTTATTTCCTAAATATAGTAACACAGCTATATTTTGTATAATGTCAATTTCATCATGGAACACTTTCTCCACAACCAGGGGTCCATTATGGGATGAAAATAAGTTTGACATTAGTGTTTTGATTTTAAAAGTTATCAATGTATTACATGTATTAATTTATGTTGAAGTATTAAAACAATATTAGGTCAATGTCATATAACTATAAACTTTTTTGTACTCAGCACAAAACTGAGGAAGGGCTCGGTAGAACCTCCTCCTTCCCCAGTTCCTCTGCCTCATACAAAAAGTGTATATTTTCCTGACATTGACCTAATATTGTATATTTCTTTTCATATCAAACTCACCACAGAAACCCATCCAAGAGCTGACAAAGATTCACTTAGGACTGACAAATGGTTGAAAAACTGACTTCCACGGTTTCCTTCTCTAAAATTCTGAAATTAAAAATAGTTTACTTAGTATAAAAATCAAAAGACAATGATTGACACTGAGACAGCTGTATTAATTAAGCTGCCAGAGACCACAAGATTACTTGTTTTTTTTTTTTTTTTTTGGGGGGGGGAATGTTAGCAACTATGGGCTATCATTGATAGAGAGACTGGGTGATACGGATTTCTAAACAAATGGGCTATAGATGTCAGGGCCTCACAGGGCAATGGAAGTCATGGAAGTGTTCAGGTATAAGCAATTCTATTTATATTTGTGAGATAACAATAAATAAGAGTTCCAAAATCCATAAGAACAGTCAGTGAATTTATTTTTGTTAAAAAAAAAACTAACATCATATGAATAAATAATTGTTATCAAAGGGAAAGACCCAGGATAAAATATATACAATTTCATCGCTTTAAAAATAGCAGGATTTTTTTCTCATAAAGAATGAATAAAAAATCTCTTAAAGATCATAACTTCATAATTAGGTAATAAAAAAGACTAGATATGTCATAAATTATTAGAAAGTGTATTATTTCTGATTTGCAAAAGATTAAACAAAGAGAAATTGTCGGACTTGAAAATTTCAGAAGATCAAAAGAATATATGGAAAATAATAATTAACTTCATTGGTATCCGTGGTAATGATTTTTTAATTCATAAAACATTAAAAGATGGGTTAAACAAGACCATTCCTAAGAGGTTTTTAAACGATACTTCATTCAGATAGAAAAATTATCCTTCACATTGAGAATTACAAGAATTTATAATGTTTAATGTTGTACATTTTCCACCAAATTTAATGTTAACTCTTAAAGTGCAAGAATACTTTATTCATCAAAAGGTGCTGTGATTGACATTTTTAACAATTTTTTTTGAAATTTTGGAAGATATAGAGCAATCTTCATAGAGTGTTGTAAAAGTTAAAATAATTCTGATATTTTTCTGGAATGAATGGTAAAGAAGGCATAATTGTAAGGCAGATCTAAAACTAGAGAAAATGGGGTTATTATTGTTTGTAAGAGTTAATATAAAATCATGATAGATACCAGAGAGGGAGTACATTGTAAGAGGGGTCCTGTTCCTGAAATCCTGGGCTTAAAATCATGAAATCCCAAGGTCCCGAATTTCAAAAAAAGAATTCCCAGATCCCTAAAGAATCCATCCTGAAATTCTAAGCTTAAATACACCTGATCGCGGAGTCCTGAAAAAGGTCCTGCCCTCCCTCATACCAGGATTGTAATTTTGTATGCCAGACATGCAATTTTTCTGAGTGACCCTTCAATCAAAAACAGTAGGAAGTTCATCTGATGAGCATTGAGGACCCAAAATTCCTTAACATATTGACAGTTAGTAACTGGGTTAAATCATCATCTTTATTCATAAAATAATTCAAATCAAGTATGTAATCTTAATGTAATCATATACAAATATAAACTCAACATTTTTCAAAAGAGGTTTTATTTTGGCTGTCCTGTTACCATTTTCAGAAGATATTTTTTGGCTATAATGGTTTTCATGAAAAACTAAATAACTTCCATATATATATATATTTTCTTTTAATGGTTTATGTTTCATTTTTTTCTTTTTTTTTTTCAAAACAAAAACTAAGTTTTGACAACAAATATGCATATCATACCATAACGATGTATTCCAATTTTTATTGAAATCCCAAAAAAATTTCTTATCTTTTTCTCACAAAAATTAACTCTTGACATTGAAAAACAATTTTGAATACTGTAAATTTAGAAATCATTGAGAGGTTTTTATTATTGCAAAAAATGCAACAATAATTTAACCTCGGATTTAAGTTTTTTTTATATGAATTAAACAAGATTTTTAAAAAAAATGGTAAATTAAAATAGCATTTAAGTCTAAAATTGCAAAATCGCAATAATAAATGCATGCAATAATTTCTAAATTTACAGTAGTGTACTATACCTTTATATCAATTTAGTTGTAATTCTTGATCATATAAAGCTATTTCTCACAATTGCGCATGGTTAAATTTTTAAAAACAGTATATTCAAACCATTTTTTTTTTTAAATCTTTGACACCTTCACTTAAAATCACTTAAAAATACTTTATTACATCTATAGATCAATTTTTGTTAAAATCCTGTTGTAAGAAATCATTTTTCAAATTTAAGATTTTTACAACAAAATTTTTTAAACATATGTATGCCCCACTTTATATGTTTTAAAAAGTCAAATTTTGACAACAGGAAGCGATTTAGAATAGCTTATTATACCTATATATCAATTTTTGTTTAAATCCTTTCACAAAAAGATGTTTCTTAAAAGTTTTGATTTCTAAATTTATGAGAATTTTTGCACATTTTACTTTCCACACCTGGAATCATTTTAGAAAAGGATATTATATCAATGAATCAGTTTTCATAGAAATCCTAGAAAAAAGTCTTGTTTTTAATAACAGAAAATTTTAACTCAAACTAAAATAAGCATAAATCAATTGTCATTGGGAATCATTTTGAATAGCATATTATAAAATTTATGTCATATTTTTTGCATATGGCCAACTAAAATTAATTAGTAGATTTTCATCCAAATTTTTGAAAAAAATGGGGTGGGTGGGAGGATTTTATTTTTTAAATTTTATTTTATATGAAACCTTTTTGTCATGTGTTATTCATATATGCAAGTGTAATAATAAGCTTATATCATGTAAATACATCCATAAGATATCGTGTATAAGATAATGACAATCAAAACCAAGGGGTAACCAAAGACTCATAAAACCAAAAGATATTTACATCAACAGTTACAAATAATAAGTAGGAAACAACATGAACTCCACTAAAAGCCAGGAGTGAAATCAGGTGCTTCGGAAGGGTAAGCATTTCCTGTACCGTATACGGCACCCGTCATGTTATTTGTTTGTTCAGTTCGGTAAGGATGGAAGGTTGTTATGACTGAGGAAGAATATCACTGGGATATGATTTCTGACACACTTTTGTCATAATGGCCAATCAGCTCATGATGGCGACCATAAAATTGCTTGAGTGATGACCTTAATTTGATTGATTCATAGCCCTGTCTTAGCAACTTTTGAGAAAACAGTATTCCTCGTTCAACAAAATCAACGTACTTTGAGCTATAGCTCTAGAGTAACGTAACAATTGAGACAAATATACTCCATATGCTGGTGCCGCTTTTTTTCAAATTCATAAATATATATCTCTGATCTGTTCTGCATGTAATTGCCGCTTTAGAAACCTATTGATAGTAAACAGCAGAAATGTGGAGAAGTGCCCTCTTCAGTTGGACTACCTACATCAAATGTATATTGCTTTCTAAGCAATGTTTGCTTTCTCAGCAATGTTTTGTTGTCCTAATAAAATGAAGCAAATGCATTGGTATGCAACACAAGTACGATAAGTACAGAATAAAATGAAAACTCAAACAATGTTTAAATAATAGGATTGGTCCTTAATATGCAAGATGCAAATATAATTACAATGTAGAAAATAAAGTACGTTGTTTAATGACTCTATCGTGGGTATTGGGACAGAGGATGTTTTCTCTATTTCTGCAAAAAACGAAACTAAGGCTAAATCTAAATCTAAGAGCTTGCTATCAATTAATAAATTAGAAATGAGTATGTTTGTTGATTTGTTTAACTCAATATACGGTCACCAATCTAAAAAGTTCATGCTTGTGTTAATTTCTTTATTCCAGTCAAATGTGTTCCACGATTCTAACGCTTTTGGGTTTCATTCACAGCCCAAATTTCTTGACACAAAGTCATTGCATAAATAAAATAAATCCAAGGTGTTTTTCTCACAAACATTTGTGTCATTTGTGACATACGGCGATTTGCGTTCTTGGGCACAGGGTATTACTCGTAACCCGAATATTTCACGCCCTTCTCGTAATCAATCTTTATTCTCGGTAAATGATGTTGTCATCATAGATCAGCAGAATATATCGACTTAATCATTCAGTAAGAATACACTAAGAAATACGAAAACCGAAATTTGAAACAGGAAGTTTTACATGAAACGAAATTATCGACGGTTACTGGTAATGGAAATGAACAAAATCCGGAAATCGTATTTTTTTCAAAAATAAAAAAAATCGGGGCGGGAAGATTTCAGAGGGGCGGGCGGGGATGAAAATCTACCAATTAATTTTAATTGGCCTATCTGTTAAAAAATATGTTTTTCAAAATTAGCAATTTTCAACAAAAAACACATGTTTTTTTTTTATCACAGTTATGTCCAATTTTCACTAGAAAAAACTAATGAACCTTTCTTTTAATTTACAGGTATAAACACTGAGCATAAAAATTATAAAATTGGTGAAGACAATCTTGACTTATCTTACACCAAAGACACACTGATGGACAGACAGAGCAATTGCCCTAAGGGACGACATCAAAAGATCGATGTAGGATAAAAAACTTAACTCAAATAATTTGGGGGTGGGGTTGAAAGTGCTGATCTAAAATTGATTTTACATATTAAATACATATTGATCAATCAGTTTTCCCCAAATTAAGTTTAGAGAGGGTGTAGGGGTCAGTGAAAAAACTATGTGAATCAAGTTTCTTATCCTTCATTGAATTTTTTATGTCGTTCCTAATTATATCAGTTTTATAAAATGTTCATAACTTTACATTTATGTGCACAAGCTTTGGATTTATAGGTAAATATAGAATAAAAGCCTTCTTTTAATATTTTGTAACACAATTTCAACAAAAAGAATAAGGAGCATGACAAGCATTGGCAGAGAACATGGAGAAAGAGCTTTTGTATAGTTAGAAAATTTTCTCATTACAGGTAAGAGTTATGCCTCTTTTGACAGAGTCTCACCCATTCAAAATGAAAAGAGCCTCCCCCTTTTCTCTTAAATGTACATACATTGTTTTATCTATTTCTTTATAAAGTTGGACTAATGAAGTAAAGCCTCTCTTAGGTAAGGAGAATTTTTTCGAAGCAATATGCTCTTTATTTTATACATAAATTGTCTTTTGGTCAACAACATGGAAAAAGAATGAGTAGTTAATTTTATAATTTGTTTAATTTTCATAAAATTTTGACAATTAAAGTATTTACTTTGACCCTTTGACTAAAATATAAAAAAATCAAAAAAATTGAACCAACCGTTTAATCAGAAAAATTACACTGGTATCTCAGTTAGCAGTTTGACAAACACTCATTTTGATCATTGAGAAGCTTAATATTCCCTTAAGAACACATCATTAAAACGTTCTGCTGATTTTACAGAGTTATCTCCCTGTAGTGTTAAGTACCACCTTAAGGACATGCTGAATGCTAATAAAACAATCCAAACTTAAAATATGAGTTTTATTTTACAAAAATATCTTATTGCAATTTCGGCCATAATAAAAACATCACAATAAATTCATATTTTTTGTGAGAAGATGTGGTATGATTGTCAATGAGACAACTTTTCCCAAAAAAAAATCTGTTCCAGGCAGACCTAACCTATATCTAAAAAGATATACATACCACTGCAGCACTAATACAGTCTGATAAAGGCTGTAACAGCTTGGCTAAATCTCCCTGTAAAATAGAGTAAACAGAATTATCATCACCTTACTATGAATTTATTATTATTCCTCTAGATCATAGGGTACTACTTTCAAATGATTTCATGGATAAACATGATAAAGGTAAACTGCAAATCAAATTGTAAAATGAACTTTTTTTTTAAACTAAAAAAATAGATGACCATTTCATGCTTTGTCCTATCTATTTATAATATAGAATAGTGCGGAATATATGACCGTTTTGGAAGCCCTGCAATGAAGTATGAATTTGACTCTAAGACTAATGAAAGCATAATTAAGCAAATAAAACAAATCAAACATCCACAAATATATAATTCTACTTCAATCCATGAAAAATTGGTAACCACAAAATTGTCTATAAATTCACAGTACATTCACTTACACATATTTTCTATTTGAGGAGATATATTCTACAGTAACAGGTTTTAATAAACAGCTGCGCCATGAGCGCATGATACGCCCGATGTCTTATGTGGAAGTCTTATGCAATAATCATAAATAGTTTATGAGAAAGTTTTAAGCAATAACCATATATTGTTTTAGAGACACGGCGGGACATGTGAAACCCCCAACCCTGTTTTTTTTTACAAAAACTAAATATTACCAAAATAAAATTTTGAATCACAACCAAAAAGTATACAGATCTTTAGATTAATATATCAAAGAAGTGTGTAAAGTTTTAAGCAATAATCATAACTTATTTTTGAGATACGGCGCGACATGTAAAAAACCCTCCCCTGTTTTACAAAATACTCAATAACTCAAAAATAAAATTTTGAATAACCACTAAAAAGTATACAGATCTTTAGATTAATAGAACAAAAAAGTGTGTAAAGTTTTAAGCAATAATCATAAATCGTTTTTGAGATACAGCACAACATGTAAAAAAAACCCTCCCCCTTTTTTACAAAATACTAATAACTCAAAAATGAAATTTTGAATCATCACCAAAAAGTATACAGATATTGAGATTAATATAACAAAGACATGTGTAAAGTTTTAAGCAATAATCATAAATAGTTTTTGAGATATGGCGCGACATGTAAAAAAACCCTCCCCCTTTTTTACAAAATACTCAATAACTCAAAAATGAAATTTTGAATCATCACCAAAAAGTATACAGATATTGAGATTAATATAACTAAGAAGTGTTTAAAGTTTTAAGTCATAATCAAGAATCGTTATTGAGATACAGTGCGACATGTGAAAAAAACACATCCCTGTTTTAGTTATAAAGTGCCGTAACTCAAAAAGTTTAAATCTTATTTTCACCAAAAAGTATACAGATCATTTGACCATCATAAGAAACAACTATATTAAGTTTCATGAAATTTGGATAAGTCGTTCTCAAGTTACGGTGCGACATGTTTACGCCAGACAGACGGACAAACTGACAGACAGACGGACGGACGGACACCTGACATTTGTATACCATAATACGTCTTGCAAAATTTTGACGGGCGTATAAAAAAAGACAAGTACATGTACTTTTTTCTGAAAAAAACACCTCTTAAAATCTAAAAAAAAGTGTATTTAATTATCATGACGGGTTTTATTTTGTCCCATTTTGTAGAATTTAGATCTGTCAAAGATAAAGAAATTCCTATTTTCACCGTGTATCATCGTACAGCAGATATAGGTACTAACCAAGCGGGCGTGAGCGATTTTTATCTTACACGGTAACGAAAATCTTCGTTTCGTTCACATAATATCTATGTTTACTTCAATCTAAACATAATTGCTGTTTTAAGAAATGATTTGGTCGTAGGTTGATGATTAGAGATGTCTCATTATTTTCCCAAAACAAGAGGGATTACTAAAACATTGTAAAAGCATGTGCAAATACTTGTCAAAGAAGGTGGCCCTCGTCTCATCCGATATAACTCTTTTTCTGATAAAAGGTCAATGTGTGTGTGTGTAATAAATATAGCTGTTTCAATAATTGGCATTGAAATCTTTCATACATGTTATTTTTCGATATATTATCCCTAAAGAAGAGTGTACGGTGTTTAGGTGACCACATAAATCCTTATGTACTGTGCATAGTTAAGTTGTTGTACACCGTACACAAAAACTTTATTTTCATACTTGTTTATTACCCAAAAAGTTAAAGGAATAAGTAATCACAGGTAGGTTTATGATTGGTAACTATTACTGTTGCCCTGTATTAGGTTTCTTTCAGATAAAACATGTAAATGTCTCAACAACTGTATCAAAATTGAAAGTTGGTGTTGACATTCACTATTTGCGCATGTACAAGTTAATTGTTCTTATTAGAATATCAAAGTTGTTTCATGAATAGCAAAAAATTTGATGCGAAAATTATTTGGGAGCAGGAATTTCAAATGTTGAGAAATGTACATTGAATATCGATAAAGCAAAACAAAGATTTTCGTTACCGTGCAAGGTCAAAATCAATCATGCCCGCTTGGTTTAAGTACCTATATCCGATGTACTGATGATACAAAGTGATTTTATCTTAAAACTAAATTACAATTAGATGCTCCCCTCAAACTGACTATACCTAAACTTTGTTGATTTTGACCAGGAAGGACATTGCAACTACACTTGATTCTTAGCAGCATCAACTTCATGAACTTGTTTGCTATGCAAAACTTTGAAAACAAGATAACTGCACATGCACTGAATGCTTCTTTACAGGACTGAGTTCAACCTTTTGCCAAAGTAAACAAGATAAAGTTAAGAATGTCTCCATGTATACAGAACTAATTCAAACCTTTTGACAAAGTAAACAAAACACATGTTAAGAATGTCTCCATACAGGACTGATACAAACCTTCTCACAAGGTAAACAAGATGCATGTTAAGAATGTCTCCATGCAGGACTGATTCAGACCTTTTGACAAGGTAAACAAGATGCATGTTAAGAATGTATCCATACAGAACTAATTTAAACCTTTTGACAAGGTAAACAAAATGCATGTTAAGAATGTCTCCATACAAGACTGATTCAAACCTTTTGACAAGGTAAACAGTTGAAGATGCATGTAAGGAATTTTATTCATTTTTAATGCATTTTTTATTTTTATGTGTATTATTTTTTTAACTTCTCTGTAACCTTTGTACTTGCATGGTTTTATGAGAATAAACTATCTATCTATAAGAATGTCTCCATACAGGACTGATTCAAACCTTTTGACAAAGTAAACAAGATGCATGTTTAGAATGTCTCCATACAGGACTGATTCAAACCTTTTGACAAAGTAAACAAAATACATGTTAAGAATGTCTCCATACAGAACTAATTTAAACCTTTTGACAAGGTAAACAAGCTGCATGTTAAGAATGTCTCCATACAGGATTGATTCAAACCTTTGACAAGATAAAAAAGATGCATGTTTAGAATGTCTCCATACAGGACTGATTCAAACCTTTTAACAAAGTAAACAAGATGCATGTTAACATGGTTAAGAAGGTCTCCATACAGGACTGATTCAAACTTTTTGACAAGGTAAACAAGATACATGTTAAGAATGTCTCCATACAGGACTGATTCAAACCTTCCGACAAGGTAAACAAGCTGCATGTTAAGAATGTCTCCATACAGGATTGATTCAAACCTTTGACAAGATAAAAAAGATGCATGTAAGGAATTTTATTCATTTTTAATGCATTTTTTATTTTTATGTGTATTATTTTGTTAACTTCTCTGTAACCTTTGTACTTGCATGGTTTTATGAGAATAAACTATCTATCTATAAGAATGTCTCCATACAGGACTGATTCAAACCTTTTGACAAAGTAAACAAGATGCATGTTTAGAATGTCTCCATACAGGACTGATTCAAACCTTTTGACAAAGTAAACAAAATACATGTTAAGAATGTCTCCATGCAGGACTGATTCAAACCTTTTGACAAGATAAACAAGATACATGTTAAGAATGTCTCCATACAGAACTAATTTAAACCTTTTGACAAGGTAAACAAGCTGCATGTTAAGAATGTCTCCATACAGGATTGATTCAAACCTTTGACAAGATAAAAAAGATGCATGTTTAGAATGTCTCCATACAGGACTGATTCAAACCTTTTGACAAAGTAAACAAGATGCATGTTAACATGGTTAAGAAGGTCTCCATACAGGACTGATTCAAACTTTTTGACAAGGTAAACAAGATACATGTTAAGAATGTCTCCATACAGGACTGATTCAAACCTTCCGACAAGGTAAACAAGATGCATGTTAAGAATGTCTCCATACAGGACTGATTAATGTTTTTTTGACAATGTAAACACTATTTAAATAAGAATCCCTATTCAAATTAGATTTTTAAATGAATGGTTTTTTCATCTAATGTATTTTATTTTCACCTTGATCACTGTTGACTTGTAACTGTCAACCAAATGATGACTGACAGGTGTCTTCAGGTGAAAATGATGACATTTAAGATGCAGAAACACTATCAGACACTTAAATACCCATTAACTTTAAATGAATTATCTTCAATAAACAAACATCATAATACCTTAATTGATTTCACTACTCAGACTTTTGACCTTTTAAAATTATCAACCATATCATTTTGTAAATGTAAATAATGCATGGCTAATATGCAGTCAAACAAATTTCCTGATTTTATAAGAGACATGTATGCCAGTGTCACCTTTCAATAGAGGTTAAAACACATAGCTATTACAATAGGGCTGCAGTTCCTGATTGATTGATTGAATGATTGGTGTTTAACATCACTTTCACAACTGTGTGTAATAAATTTTGCATCACATAAAGGATGAAGATTTGAGAATACGAGTCTGTATTGCTGTTATTTTCAAGAATCTTTCTAAGTCAGTGTAGGGACTGTAACTCATTATAGAAGACTCACAAAAGATACTTTAACATGAGCTGGATGTCAGGGAAAAATCTATAACTATATGTTGAAAAATGACATATAAGGGTAAAACTATGTGACCCCAATCACTTTGTGGCAGGGCCATACAAATAAAATGTAAAGTTGATAAAATTATTGCCATTGTTTTTCATAATATGGTGCACAAACTCCTTATTCTTAGGAGCACCACTTTACTATCAAATTCTGGATATGCACCTAAACATGCTAAAGTTAACAGCCATGACAGTACTTCACTGCAAGCTTTTCAAACTACAGATAATGAGTATCACACTTACATCAGCTGGTTTCTTGCTCTTGGAAGCTACCACTAGAAGTTGTCTCTGTTCCTGGAAGGCTTTGGAAACAATTTCTCCCTAAAAATAAACATAGGGTGACCATTTAAAATAAAATGAAAAATTAATTCAAAACCTTGAAAAAATTTCAGAATTAAATACAATGTTTAACATGTTTAAGAATAACAAAATACTTTATAACCATCCATGGACCGACAAGGGCATTACATGTAGGTCATACTTGTATGGTACAGTCACAGAGGGAAACAAATATTAATTACATTATTTACATACACAAAAAACAATGATTTAATGCTACTTCGATTGAAACAAATGTGAATCTTAGTCTACACCGAACTCTTTTACAATTAATAGTGCAATTTTACCAATATTCTGACAAATTTCTATGTGTTTAAACAAAGTTTTGCAAATACAAATTTTATACAGTCAATGTTGAAATACTGACAATTAATTCTTTGTGGATACCAATTTTCTTTTATGTGGATTAAGGAAAGTGTAGTTTTGTACCAGATTTGTTATCACATAAGCAACACGACAGGTGCCGCATGTGGAGCAGGATCTGCTTACCCTTCCGGAGCACCTGAGATCACCCCTAGTTTTTTGGTGGGGTTCGTGTTGTTTATTCTTTAGTTTTCTATGTTGTGTCGTGTGTGCTGTTGTTTGTCTTTTTCATTTTTAGCCATGGCGTTGTCAGTTTGTTTTAGATTTATGAGTTTGACTGTCCCTTTGGTATCTTTCGTCCCTCTTTTGTAGCCTTAAAAAATTATCTTAAAGAAAATTTGTTTATCATGTGTTTATTGAAAAAATAATATTTTATAAAAATAAACCATTGCAAAGAGCATACGCCTGCTAGAACCCCTGGCTCCAACTAATAAAATGACTTTACAAGTAAACTTTTACGTAATAAAAATATCTACCCAATCCATGCTACCTCAGGTTAAGATTTTCTTTTCTTTTAAAACATTATTATTATTTATATTGTACGTTTTTTGAATGATTCAAAATATCAACTTTTCCTGATTTTTGCTGATGTTCTATGTACCTACATGTACTTACTATGATTATTCATATAATTTATGAATAATTCTAACATGACGTCCTTCAAACGCTTTGAGTACACACCCGTTGTAAAATATGAATATATTGTTAGGGCTGTTCCTATTGTACTCCCACGTCATATGTATTTTAATGAATGAGCTACCCGACGTCATAGAACAACGACGTCAGATTATAAGCATTTTACGGGAAAATACACGCTTGTGAAACCGAAAATCATCACAACAGGAAAACATAAACAAATGATGCTAAAATGTGATATAAGCCAATTTTTTTTAAACATATAAGAAATATAAGTAAATTATCATTAAATTCATCCAAAACTATCTAAATACATTATTGTAAATAGTTTAAGCATGTCACTAATTCAGTTTGTTCCGTTCTTTTACGCCAATTGAATAGTGCGTTTATTTATGGGAACGGCAAATATCAGCCTCCACCTAGAGCGCTTCGATCCAAAAGAATAGCCGTATTTGTCCTATTAGAATCGAAATAATTCATGGGGCTTGAATATATTTAGATTTTACCACGGGTTGTCCTATGAGAAAACTATCCACAAAAAACAAAATGACCAAAATGAATAGATTACTGTATAACCTTCAATAATGTGCAAAACCCATATTATATCTAGTAAGACATTTTAAGTACAAAATGAAGTATGTATATATATATTTTTTTTTTAAAAAGCCAAAATTTCAATGTTTTGATATGTGAAACCCCAAGAATTCTTCATATAAAAACTTACTATTCATTCATGACATACATGTGACATAGCAGATACCTAGTATCCACCCTTTGCCACTAGTCTGATGCCACAGACTAGTAAAATTTTATTCTTGACTATTACATGTACATTTGACAGATTAAGTGTAGTGGTGTCAAT
Organism: Mytilus edulis; assembly: GCF_963676685.1. Lineage (NCBI taxonomy): Eukaryota > Metazoa > Mollusca > Bivalvia > Mytilida > Mytilidae > Mytilus > Mytilus edulis. The sequence goes on along the minus strand of NC_092355.1, from coordinate 59,408,735 downwards.
ATCAGAACAAGAAGACAGAAGTGATCTTAATGAGTTACTAAGGCTACATAACTATATACTGTTATTAAATACTTAAGGGGGTAGACCTTGGTTCAGGGAGATAACTCTTTAAATCAGTTAGGCGTTTGTAAAAGTCAAGTTCATCAATGTATTTTAAGCATTTACCTGAAACAGATTGAAAATAATCTATGTAACCTAGAAGCTTAGAAAATTTTGGCTGTCACTAGTGTTTGCTTATTTTGAGAATTTGTTCATGCAGTCTTCACGAGGAACTTTTAAATCTACAGGCCCGGATCTCAATTTTTAAAATTTTTTAGTTTGATTCTGTTGGCCTGTAGATATGATTTTTACAGACCCGAGAGCAATTTTACTAGCCTGGGCTGCCTGGACTGCCATCATGTGAAGACTGTTCATGTAATCAGGGATAAGAAAATTATAAAAATTTAACCTTTAATAGGTTGTGAAAGGGAAATCACAAAATTCAAAGCATGGACTATAAACCATGATAACATATATTTATTCCCTTAGTCATGTTCACTGAACCTTATATCAAATAGTTTTCTATTTAAGGCCATGCCAATAAATATTCTTTAATCTATCAACAACTCTTTTGAAGATAAATGTGTAATCTTTGACATATGGTCTCTTGGAATTTCTCTTTCAACTGATGTCTTGTGTATAGAGGATAGATCTACCTACATCACATGCACACTCTCAGTCAGACATTCTCTTATGTCTTAACTATTAAGTTTGTGAAGTTTGTGTTTATATTCCTTGTGGGCAGGGGTAGGACCTTTATCAGAACTCCGTGATCAGTGTTTTTAAGCTCGGGATATCAGGATTGATCCTTTCGGGTTCCTGGAATTCTTTTTTCAAATTTCGGATGTCTGGACTTTAATTTCTTTAAATTCAGGACCTCGGAATTCCATGTTTTTAAGCATGTGATTTCTCTATTAGGACCCCTCATACCCCCTCACTTGTGTCGTCTAGCTTTTGATGTTTGTAAGTACAACTATCCATTTCCCTACCTAAAGAGGCTAATTTTGTCCATAAATTACTGTATGTTCATCAACTTTTATATACATTTTTGCGAAATTTCATGACCACAAGTGTAGGTTGTCAAAATGCTTTTTTTTTTAAACTCCCCATCTGAAATCATTGACTGGAATTATGTTTCCGATTCAATATCTAGATTTTTTTTTTGTGACATTCTTTAGAAAAAATCATTGTGGTTCTTATCAATTCATGTTTGATATGAACTAAAGATGTTTTTCCTGTTGGTCATACATTTATATTATATATTAAATGATTTTTTTTTTTAATCAAGTTGCAATTGTTTGAAAATAGAAATTAAGGTATCCTTTTAGCATGTTTAGAAAAACTCTGGAATACTTTGGATGTGAAAGGGTACCGGTTAATCATAACAACTTTAACATAATCATGATAATGAAAACAACTATGGTTATTTTTTCATCTGCATGATCTGCTTGACCATGTTGACCAGAAAAATATTATTCTATCTTAGGTTCAGAATTATTTTTTTTGAAATTAAATGGTTGTTCCCTTTATGAAATATTAGTAATTTTATCTACCTCTCCAACTACCTTTAGAAACCAGATACTAATTCTACATGTACAGTGTAGTGTAGTACATGTAGTAAAATATAAGCTACCTGACACAACTGGAAGCATTTTAGCTTGACGCCATGATCACTTGCCTACATCATTCACATTTTAGACGCCATGCATGATGCTCACTGAGCATGCTTTGAAATTAATTACAAGATATTAACATATTACTCACAATTTTAGCAACATCTCCTCCAATTTTATTGGATAAATCTAAAAACTGTCCTACTGATCCCTTCACCAGATCATCAAAGGCCGTCACATATGGTGCTACAACATCTGAAAAATGACCAAAATTATTTCGTAACATTTTGACACGAATGAAAAATGTCTTTTTATAATGACAAAGTTTCAATAAGAAAATGAATTCGTAACAATGTAACTTCTAGAAGTAGTTTGTATGCTACATGTATGATGCACAAGACAAAAATAAACAGGTAAGTTTTTTGTTTCTTTTTGTCAGATTAGATATATATAACAAAACATCATTTCAGTCATTATCTCATGTTAATTTGATGTAACATTTTATCAAAAGAAACTGCAATAGGCCAAATAATCTTATGTATGTGTTAAACATTTCCTTCTGAAGAAAAATTAGGTTGGTAAGGTACTTGTAGTGATATTTTTTTATATTATGCTCACTTTTATGTACCTTAGCGCTTATGTCTTAGAGCATGTTGAGTTCCATTATATTGGAGGGAAAACATGCACTTTTGTCATTAGTTACTATCAAAGAGCCCAGGTTTTTAGGGTAGTTTCATTAAGGCATTCACTATGAGGTACAAGTTATCAGAGGCAGATTTTGGGGTTTTTCCAGGGGACCCTTGCAACTTCCTCTTTTATAGGAAAAATTTGGTTGATTGTATAGAGAATCACTGAAGCATGACTAGAGCCCCCCTTTTTGGCACTCAGTGGGACCCCTTATGAAAATTTCTGGACCAGCCACTGGTTATATAGTGTGTAATTTAATACTGTTTTTTTATGTTTAATTTATTTAAACTTAATTTGTACAACTAACATGATTTATGTATGCATCATGTATATATGTGTATATTATTTTTTTATGTATAGGTGTCTTTATAAAAACAGGAAATATAAAAATTTATAAAACTGTTCAGTCGTGTCTACTCAATCTCAGATTTATTTTCTAATTGCTTGTTTTAAGCTCAGGTTTGATTAAACAGAAATTTCAAAAGAAACTCAAAATTTTGCAGATTCAGGTACATTCCTTTATCCATTAAACTGCTATACATGGTATAATTCATGTACAATGAGTAGGCACTCTTTTGAGTAAATAAATACAACCCCAATTTTGAATTATATCTTGACAGTATTTGTTGTAAACTTCTGTCAAAAAAGTAAAATAATGGACATTTTGTCCAGCATTTAATAAAATTGAGAATGGAAATAGGGAATGTGTCAAAGAGAAAACAAACTGACCATAGAACAAACAACAGCAGAAGGTCACTATTGTATGGACAATCTAATTTAGAATTCTGCTTTTATGAATTATTTTTGGAATCTTGATATTTAATTGCTTGTACAAATAGTCTGTTAAATCAAATCAAATTTGAGACAGCACATGAAAAATTAATGTGGAATGTGTCCATGGGATTCAAACAATTTCCCCTGCTTATAGTATATACATAATCACATGATAATGTTATAAAGGGACATAACTAGAGAACTATTAAAGTGTTGCCATCCAAAATTCTAACTTGATCTGTGATTTGTGGTAATAAGCAATAGTGTACAAGTTTCATATTAAACAGTTAGTTGAGGCAAACTAAAATTAGAGAATGAAAAATAATTTTTGCTTGTACAGGTACATGTGTACAGGTCATGCAGGTAGAAGTACAAACTGACAAGGGTAACCCTTAATGCCACCTCCCCTCTGCTGTGGCAGGGGCTTCAAAATGATCCAATTAAGTTACTATTCACATGTTGTACTTATTGGAACTTCCAACCTACTTCGATCAAACTTTTATCACTAAATTATTGCAATAGTATTAATGGCTCGTCTACTATTCATTCATTTTGTTCTGAGGCTAACATGGAATTTAATGAATTGATGTTCCCTACCACTACCAGCATGACCATGATGACACAAATTGTTACGAATATTTTTTTAAAAGATTTTCTAAAACATGAAACTTATATTGTTGGCCCAATAATAATGAAACCACTATCTACATGTACCTACCTACCCTACAAGGCATAGGTAGGCAACACCAAACATATCTGCAAATCCATAGCTCAATATGTCCTAATAGGCCACAATTAAAAATATTTTGGTTTGCCCAAACCCTACCCAAGGTTGAGACAGTGGGTAGGTAGGTAGGCGTTTTCTTTTTTTTTTAAAAGAAATTAACATATCGGATGTTTATTAGTCTTCATGCCTATTTGATTAAAAAAAAACTTCTCCAAATCAGGACAATAAAAGAATTTGAGTAGGCAGCTTTTTTCTGGGTAGGTAGGGTTAAAAAAGCCCCGGTTTGGGCTAACAAACCTATTCTTTTTTATGGCCTTATGATATGTTTTGCATTTTACATACCATAAATTGTCAAAATCTGAATGAACTATAGGGAGCTATAACCATTGCTAATGACCTATGGTTCTGCAGTTACTTCAACCAAATAATTTTCCCATAAATTGTCAATAACAGTGGTCTCGCTAGCCCAAAATAGAAGGGCGCCGCACCCTGGGTGCCCTTAGCCGCGCCCTGGGTGCCTTCATCCGCGCCCTTCTGCCCTGACGTCTTTTTCCAAAATTATCTTGTGCCATTTTGGAAAAATTTTGTTTCATCGATTTCTGATCTCCAAGTTAATTACATATATGACACCTGTGTGATTGCCCCCAGGTTAATCATGGCATTACAATCAATTACAATGATAAAGACTTCAAAGGTGTTAATAACTAGGTAATTTAATTAAGACAATGTATCTTTTTGTCATAATTTTGATGAATGTGTCAGCGAGTGTGTTTAGCTTGGGTCGGCATTTTCGATCTCCAAGTCACAATGGAAGAGCGTATATAAATGAAGACTTTCATGACTTTAGAATTGAATTTAAGTCATCAAAATAAAACTATGCCTTTACAGAAATGCCTTCCATCTCAACTTGTTAGCGACAAGCACAGTTTTTAATTAACCCACACGTGGTGGAAATTGATTTTGGAGTTACTTCCCCTGTTTTAGCTTATTACAAATTTGTGCTCTAAAAATATTATCTAGTATCAAAAAAAGGAATAAATTACCAATTGAATATATAATAACATAATAATGTTACCTTAAAGATATTAACTGTCTTTGAACATACTAAAAAATATATATTGCAATTTCTACTTGATAATTATACTTTTAGCAATCCATGTTCTAAACAGTGTTAAATTAGTAATGCTCTCAGTTTCAGATCGTATTAAAAGCTATAAATCCTATATGGATAAAAAAAACCACATATTCTGTGATAATGGGTAGAGTGAAGTTAAACTGTAAAAAACATAATATGTTGATGAAGATGTACTATATCATTCATAACTACACAAACAATGAAATAAAGACTATAGTTGAAAAGCATCTTTATTTTAAAAAAAACCATATACAGTAAAAAAAAAAAAAAGAGATTCGTTAACTCGTGATACACACAGAAACGTAGACAAAAAAATGAATAGTGCCTTTTCTTATCATAAAAAGTGCCCTGCCCTCCACTGGCACCCTGCCCCTTTTGATTTCTAGCTAGAGCACTGTAAAGACTTTAAATGTGCTGTGGTTCCGCAGTTACATTTTTGTCATCAAACAAAGACTTTTCTAAGGTTGGCCTGAGGTTCATTTCATCAATCAACTTATGCATGATATGGTATCTTTGAAGAATTAACAGGTTGTTACTCATGATCATGTAACTTGAGGAATGTAATAATAAGAATATAAATATTATTTGGAGTAAACATCAATGAGACAGCAATCCAACGACACAACACATTAAAACATTATAACAAATAATTTCTTAAGGTTGGCCTATAAGATTCATATCATCAATCACCTTATGGTATCTTTGAAGAATTAACAGGTTCTAACTCATGTAATGTGAGGTATATAAATAATTAGGATATTTGGAGTTAACATCAATGAGACAGCAATCCAATGACACAACAAATTAAAACTGTTTTAAACATTGACAAATAATTTCTTCAGGTTGGCCTAAGGTTTTTATCATCAATCACCTTATGGTATCTTTGAAGAATTAACCTGTTCTTACTCATGTGACTGGAGGTATGTGAATAATTATGATATTTGGAATAAACATCAATGAAGCAGCAATCCAATGACACAACAAATTAAAACATTAACAAATAAATTGGCAATTAACATGTATGAGCTAGGTCAGATATACATGATATACATGGACCTTATGCTAGTGTATATATACAAAAATGTATATGTATGTATATTTAAAAAAGGGACGAAAGATACCAAAGGGACAGTCAAACTCACAAATCTAAAACAAACTGACAACGCCATGGAGTCTTTAAAAGACTTGATTGATTTTGGAATAATTCAACATTCAAATGTAAATAAAATAAATGATGAATTTTGGTCTTTTCTAGTAAACTTAGATGGTGACAAATACATGTAGTTGCCAACTGCAATTTTATTTGGTCTCTTGTGGAAAAATATCTTATTGGCAATCGTACAGCATTTTCTAATATCAATATATATACCGGTATTTCCCTTTATTTAGCCTACATAAAAATGAAAAAGACTAAGTTTCAGTTAATTTGGAATACAAAGGGACTACATGTAATTCAATTCATTTGAAATACTAAATGACTATTTTAATTCATTTGGACTCCAAAAGGACTATTTCAATTCATTTGGAATACAAAAGGACTATTTTAGTTCATTTTAACTCCAA